>NW_022990058.1:0-200882 GCF_902827175.1 Gymnodraco acuticeps | reverse complement strand
TTATCTGCTCTCTCTCCTATCTATCGATCCATAGATCCATCTATCCATATATCCATCTCTCTCTCTCTCTCTCTCTCTATCTATCTATCTATCTATCTATCTATCTATCTCTCTCTCTCTCTCTCTATCCATCCATCCATCTATCTATCTATCCATCTATCCATCTATATGCATAGCTGTCTATCTTGAAGTCTCCTTCCCCTCCTTTGTCCACGGTCCCTATAGAGCAAACCTGTAAACTGCAGTATTTTATGTTTGAACTCGTCTCTCGAGACCTTATTTAGAGTTTGTAGAAAGGCTGCAGCCTAAAAGACAAAAGGCTTTTTAATCATTGTGTACTTTTTCCTTGTGTACTGTACTGTTCATGGAAAAAGCAAATCTGCTGTCCTTGGATTTCACTGCACAAGCCAGATAACTAACAAGCCAACACACACATAATCAAACAGAGCTGGTTTCAGTGATACACTGTATGTTTTTTTGTGAGAATGGAAGATGCCAGTCTGAGGTTAGGACCTTCACCTGCACGTTGGGCCTGCTGCCTTTCAAAAGTCTGGGGATTCATTTAAAGAGATTCTTTATCTGACTGACCTATGATGTGCACTCAGTCAGAAACATTTTGAGCATATCGGAAGGATGTTAACCGACCGAACGGATGGCTTTGTTAATCATCTTACAAAGTTATAAAAGAGAACTTGGATGTAACAATTTGGAAGATTATAGCTTTGCATTTTAACATTTGAGTCACAATTTAAGTCTTGCTTTTGACGTGAATGATTCGATCCTGTTTGTTTAGTTGAGTGCTTGTTTTATTTTAAGCAGGAAATCTGAACATGAAATACTTCTTTACACTTTTGGAGAATTTTGGGATGGGAATGGTTGTAGTTTCTTGTATTTTCAGCAGATCAAAATTCAGATAAAAGGCATTTTTAAATCATTTTCTGCATTTGGAATGACCTTTTGTGTAGAGATGAAGTTCCGGTATTCTGATTGGTTATGAAGTTGAACAAGTTGGACATCCTTAGTAGAATAATCTGCTGACTTCTCAGTGCTATAGTTTAATACCAGCAGGGTGGATTTATTCAGTTAACAGGAAAATGCTGACGTGGTCATATAATGAAAGAGCTATACATGCCTGAAATGAAGTATTTTCATTTGGTTTGAACTCAATTAAATGGAAGAGTGAGTTGACTGCACAGTGCACACACTAGCCTCCCTACAGTACTATTATTGATTATAAAACAGTTCATAGAGGCTGAGCAATGTAGTTATTACATTACATTAGTTATTACAACACTGATCCAATACCAGTAGCTCTGAAGCAATGCCGTTATGATGGAAAAGCATCAAAAAGGATGAGGATGTAAGAGACTATGTTCCTGTTTAGAGTAACATGTGTAGTATTGATCAACTCACATAAAGTATTCCTCCTTGTTGAATCACTGCAGACTGAACAGAGAGGTCGAAGTAAATGTATTATTTAAAACAGAAAAATATGAAATAAAATATAAAAACCTCAACATTGATTATTGATACGATTGGTCAATGCTGAAGAGAGTGGGGGTAGTATATCTGTAACAGTGGATTATGCATGCAGCGCTGAGATACGACCTAAATGGAAAAAATAGGACGCATTTATTTTATTGTGAAAAGCTTAAGCTCACAGGCCTAAATAAAGAGTCCAAGGCTGCAGCCGAATAGTCCAAAACTCAGCTCCTATCGCCTCTATCCTTATCGCCTCTATCCCTATCGCCTCTATCCCTATCGCCTCTATCCCTATCGCCTCTATCCCTATCGCCTTTATTCCTATCGCCTCTATCCCTATCGCCTCTATTCCTATCGCCTCTATCCCTATCGCCTCTATCCCTATCGCCTCTATTCCTATCGCCTCTATCCCTATCGCCTCTATCCCTATCGCCTCTATTCCTATCGCCTCTATCCCTATCGCCTCTATTCCTATCGCCTCTATCCCTATCGCCTCTATCCCTATCGCCTCTATTCCTATCGCCTCTATCCCTATCGCCTCTATTCCCTATCGCCTCTATTCCTTGACCTCTGTGTAAAACGTCACAGGGTTAAGGAATAGTGGATAGGAGAATTCAAATGGATTTAGGAGAAGAGACTGCGGTGCTTTGAGAATCCGAATGCACTTTCACTATCCAACCATGAATGTGCGTCTGCTGCTGTGGGGAAACTATGGAAACTACAGTTTTCTATACAGCGGACTACAACATGGATGTTTAATAAGAACGACGGACTCATCTAGAGACTCTGCACCGTGCTCTGATGCTGTTGCTTTATGCTTTATGAACGTGGACAACAGAGAAACATATTCTTCATGACCAAAGTTGGAATTGAAATAAAAAAGGAAAGTGAAACTTATGCTCGTCACCCTCTCCCTCCGGTCCACATTAATACAAATTATCCCAATACGTATGATTGTATGAACTATGAAAATATCTTAAAATCAATACAAATGTATTTATTATAAACGTTAGTCCTTAACATCTATCACTATGTATATCACCATTCAAACAGCTTTTAAAAGTTGAACAAACCCCACACAGCTCAGTAAAGACTGTGAAATGTTGACTTTATTTGATCATTTCAGTAAAAACTAACGTTCATATTTCTCTTTTTGATTATAATACTGATGAACGTTCAAAACAAAGCACTTTGGCAACTTACCACATACGTTTTAAAATGCTTAATAAGCACCGTAACTTTCATGATATCATTTCTCGGTTGTTTCCGTGAACGGCCGAATGTTGTGTTACGGCAAATGTTGCGGCCGCGAGGCATTGTGGGGCAGCATTTTCTCCTCTCCTTTAGTAATGGAAGGTCCAGTGTTTCCTACGCTAAGGGACGTTATAAAGGAAGTGTCAAACCTCCTTTCCTATCATCTAGACTAGAGAATTCGAACGACTCTTATCATGGCAGCCACTGAGGTACTTCTGGGTCATTTCTCTCCGTTAGGAAGGTTCTTAAGCTAAACTGACAATTCGACCGCAGCCCAAGTTGAGTAACAGGTCTCACAGGCAGGTACAAAACAGACACGTAGGTAGCAGACGGGCTGCATGAAACTGCATTGCAATGATGACAAACTGGCAAGGAAGGAAGACATTTGGCTGTCACTGGTAGAGCTGGATCTAATTCGAGGGAATGGGAAGCAGGAGGGTTAGGAGGGTGAGATGGCCAGGCAGAGCTGACAAGGGAAGGGGGAACAGCTGTGAGAAAGATGGGTGTGGGGGTCAGGTGATTTGGAAAGGAGGGAAAGTCCGGCTGTTGAATCAACAGGAGTTCGGTAATAGCCTTGAGGAAGTGGATGAAGAGGGGAACAAAAGGCAGAATGTGAGATATGCGGCCCTCGCCCAGAAGACGTAAGCCATTCTTTTCACAGATTTATAATTTCATCAATATGAAATCTAATGGCATGGCTTGCCTAGATGGTGGTGCAATGCGGGCATCAATATCCCATTATAATGAAATGCCATAATGGCTTTTAATGGATGTAGTAAACGCCCTCTGATTCTTCAGTGGTTGAATGTGAATGTTTCCCACTGAGAATCTGCAGCTGAGGCGCAGGGAAACGAGTCCCGGGCTCTGCTGCAATCTGAAACCTCCGTGTCCACGACAACAGGGATTTCTCCTCACAGCAGCCAGCGTTGGTTACAGATGGTGATGGTAGAAGATTAAGAGGTGCATCTATCCATCAACATGACTTGTGGAACCTCCTGTGCAATGGGACAGTGTTCGCTCCCTGACACCAGATTTTGGTGGCACGTAACGATCCTTAAGTGCCCCAGGGGCTTGGAGCTGTTTTTGACAAGGACGTGGCAAACATAAGCCAAGCAGAACACAATTAAGGTGAAGAGGATGAACCGGCACACAATAGAGGTGGGAACAAAAACCCTGCTTATTTCCCCCCCACCACCTATGTTACATAAACATGAGCTAGAAGCTGAACTGCACACACAGCATATGTTTGTTTTTCCCTTAACTGAGCCAGAGGTTTCTCATGTCATCTGCTTCATATCCTCCAGCTGAGCCTCTGTCCCCTGGTGAACCTCAAACTTATTCTTTTTTGTTTTTTAAATCATATTTTGATTTAAAAAGTGTTCTCTGGGAAACAATACTCTTGAGGAACATAGCCATATGGCTACATCTGCAAATATGTTTCTAAGCATAGGGCGCTTTGTGTGTTACATCATTGTACCATTTCCACGTATTAGTATGAAAGTACAACTGACTCTGGTAATGTGATGTCACACCAATCGAGGTAAAAGCTTTAGTTAGCGTGTCATGTCATCTATTTTCCCATAGGTATGCTATTGTAGTGCATTATGCAAAAGACAGAAAACATTACTTAACCTACTCTCTTTTCATGCATATTTCAGAATGATCGGAACTGATCATTCTGCATAAACATCATGAATGTAAGGGTTTTGAAATGAGTATGTTTATAAAGAAAATGGTATCCAGGTGAATGATGCAGTCACAGGAAAATCTTACCATCTATCAACTTGGAGACTTAAGTTATGTTTAAGGACATAATCAATTCAAACCAATCAATTAGTCATTTACAAGTAAATGTTTTACAGTGGTGATGGCCCAATGGGAGCACGCCCCTGCTCACACACCACCAACCAACACACACACACACACACACACACACACACACACGCACACACACACACACACACACACACACACACACACACACGCGCTGTTGAATACTCATATAAATATTACAGGAATACTTCCGGCAGCAGTGTGTTTATATGATCCTTACGCTCTCAAAGACTACACATATTTGTACTTGTATCAACAAGGTGACACTAAATACAATATAAAGGCTTAAATATAGATATAGATGATAGAATAACAGATACAGGCAAAAACAAAGAAAAAGGCACAATTGAAATGCATCTGATATTTCAGCACCACGGACAGCGCCATGATTTCAACATTACACCGCACTGATATTTCAGAGCCACAGCTTTATTGTTTGGTGGAGAAAAAAAACAACATTTAATTGTATATTTGTCAGCCTACTTTTTTACAGTTGTCACTCTTTCAAATGATTTCTTAAAGCAATATGAGGGTTTAAGCACCACAACATTTAAAATGGCACCGATCCCAGATTGAGATCACTGCCAGAATTTGATCCACAGGCCAGGGATCTGTTCACCAAATTTCAGCCAAATTCATTTGTAATTCAGTATTACATGAGTTTCACCTTTACCCATGGATTCAATTCAATTCAAAACCTTTATTTATCCAGGTAAAATCCCATTGAGATCAATGATCTCTTTTTCAAGGGAGACCTGCAGCAGTAGGTTCCACAAGAAGACATAAAAACATAAACAACAGAACAACAAAAGGACATCATACAGCAAAATGTACAGGGATTACAATTTACATATTTAACCACATGTACAGGTACCAACAGCATCTGATTTTGTAGCATCCAACCGAGCTTTAAAAACATGTAGTGGTACTAGCTTGGTACCACTACACAATAAGAACAGATTATATGATTATATGAATACTTTCGTGACGTTTCGCTCTCTCAAAAGTTGGGCCATTTTGTCTTCATGCGCCAATGAGCAACTCTCATAGGAATGAACGAGGCCCCGCCTCCCACGCTGTATCCAGTTCTTATAGAGAGGCGAAGTCCCTCCCTTTCCAGTGGACCTCCATGCGACCTTATTTCGGAAAAATGATGTATTGAAGTCAATGGAGAGAGAAAGATTATCGTTTGAATTGTGCCACGAATTACACATATGATGTTTGTCAATTTAAAAGATAATTTTGCAAGTAAAAAAAAAATGTATCGTGAAACTGTGAAGTAACACTTTTGTTTGTGTGAAACCGCTCAATGAACTGCATCTCCGGTCTCGCACCACACTCCAAGACGGCCGTCACGGCACATTTCACTTCTCTCTTTCAGCATGAGGCGAAAAGTATTAAACGAGGTGAAAATCACTCCAAGTCTGGGCGTGTTGAGAGCTGTACATACACACAAGGGGAGTTAGTCGGTTCCGTAAGAGCGAGCATGCGGGACCGGGATTCTGGGATTTGTAGTCGTTCTAGTTGCGTATTTTTCATAGTCTTATATTTCAACAGTTTTACGACAAACTGACTTTTTTTACATGGAAATTATTTTTTTAAGATTGACAAACATCATATGTGTAATTCGTGGCACAATTCAAACGGGATCGAAAGATGATCTTTCTCTCCCCATTGACTTCAATACATCATTTTACGAAATAAGGTCCCATGGACCGGAAGTAGATGGGCGGGACTTCGCCACTCTATTATACATCCATGATATTGACAGATTGATATATCTTTGCCAAATTGGCACACTCCTTCAAGGCTCAAAGTCAAATGTTAACCATCTCTCTTTTAATATTTTATTTTGAATGCTAATTTTCTTATATTGTTATATTTCTTAAATCAATTTCAACAGTAGGTACATTATTGTCAAACCTAAACACACAATTAAAACAATTTTGGAATAAATGAATGTATTTTTATTGAAATATAAGCACTACAAGTTTAAATGTTGTCATTTAAAGCTGCTTAGTGAAAAATATCCTCATTCCTTGTAGTTTGTATTTTATTGCTGTGAGAGCATCTCCTTCAAACAACTGTGATTACTCAAGTGTCTGGTCAAACACTCACACAGATAAAGGGTGTGTTTTTCCTTTGTTGTAGCATGCTGAATAAACCAGTATTTAAAGCCTCGTAAATACATGTGAGGAGAAACCATGAATTAGTAAGGATTTATCCTTTCCCAATGGCACTCTAGTGTGAAAGAAAAAAGAGAGAGGGACTGTAAGCAACACAGAAACAGAGGGGATTGAAAGGAAAGACAGATTAGGGGACATAAGGGCAATGAAGATGGAGGGACAGAAAAGAGTACTTCATTAAAGTGGCATTCATTATCTGCAGTCTGTGCTGTCCTCTCTTTCTTGACATCATCATCCATCATTCTCCCTCTCCTCTTCCTGTCCCTGTTTTTCCTTTGTTGTGCCTCATATCTTATCCTCTTTCTCTGTCTGTCACATTTGTCTTTCCTCTTACTGTAGGTCATCTCTCACTTCCCTGTGCCTCTCTTGTCATCTTCGCACCTTGCCTTATTTATCTCGTCCATTAGAATCTTGTGTGAGTGACTGCCGTGGCCTTTTATAAGGAAGGCATTAGGAACAGAGAGAGGAGAAACAATCCTGGCGTGGTTTTCCTTCCTCTAAATAGCCTCCAACATACTTTCACCCTGTCTGTCCACTCACCTGTTAATTGGGGGTTTTCGTCATGCTGGTCCAGACTGAACAGAGCTAAATTGGGAGCTTTTGGCTCTCTGTTTCTTTGAGTTCAGCAAAAAAATTGTCTAAAACTGGGCTAGAAACTGGGCCAGCAAACAGTAGCTAGGACACAGATCAGACAAAATGACTTAAAAGGTACAAATGAAACCCACAAAACAACTGAATGTAATCCCGCT
Source organism: Gymnodraco acuticeps (assembly GCF_902827175.1). Taxonomy (NCBI): domain Eukaryota; kingdom Metazoa; phylum Chordata; class Actinopteri; order Perciformes; family Bathydraconidae; genus Gymnodraco; species Gymnodraco acuticeps. Next base: position 193,378 of record NW_022990058.1, on the reverse strand, counting down.
ATCAATTCTACTGATTAGAAGAAAAGAAGGACATACGTAATTATAACTTTTGCACCAATCATTATGAGTAACAGTCACTTATTGCTCGCTCTTTATGGTCGTCATTAGGATCTTTTTATTTGTTCTTCTGCCACCATCCTCTCGGCTACATCGCCCCATTACGTAACACCCCAAGCTGTTGTAAAGATGCATCCAACAAGCCACTGCTTTATCAGACTGTGGCTCCCCCTTGGATCGTAACGATGGCTGCCAAAACAACTTCCCCTCAACTCCTGGTAGCCTTTCCCCTGAACAGCGATATTATGTAGCTAAGGCGAGCTAAGGACGGTTGCGGCACAGCACGTTTTTAATTGAAAACAATTACAGTAGGGACTTTGCACCAGAGGGAATGGTTAGTGTTGATGGAGACAGATACAGGCAATTAAACATACTGGGAAAATAAGGGACATTTAACATGCTTTTTTCATTGGATCAGCAGGGAGGAGATAAGTGGAAAGTGTCTCCACTTTCTGCACCTGTGTTAATTGCATGGATTGAGTCAAACGTTCTCGTCTTTTCTGGTGAAGGCTGATACTAAATATAAAGACAGATAGGAATCAGGAGGAGTTGGCTGTGGAGAGTTCAGCAGCTGAAATAGCAGCTCCATAGCAGGGGAAAAGAAAAAGAGGTCAGAACTGATCCGGATTTATTGGCTCAGCTGGTCATAAAGGAGGCTTTATCCTCACATTGCATTATGCAAGACAAGATCTCTACTGGCTACAGGTGAAGGATGACTGCTCTGCTGACACAGGTTCTCTCAGTCTCTCATTTTCCTCCTCCCGCATGCTCTCTGTATATTTTCTCTCTCTCTCTCTCTCTCTCTCTCAGGATGGATGAGTTTAATACTGAGGTGGTTGGAAGTGCTTTCTTTACTCTGACTTGTGGAATGAATAGCAAGCTCTCCTCCTCTGATCCCCCCCACATCTTCTCCATTACCTTACCCTCTGGCCTTTGCCTTTTTCCCCCTTCACCTCTTCTTCTCCCTGCTCTCTCATTCTCAGTCTGTACCATTACTGAGGCATCACATTGAATTCTTAAATGCATCTAGCCATCAATAAGAGATACCTTTTTTAAAAGGTATTGGTGCCTAGTCTGACTGTCGGTGTATCATTCCTTCACTTGTTCTCTCACTTTATGCCAGATGCTCGTACATGCAGTACCAGCCTAGGCACCTCGGGCAGGATCTAAAAGGAGCTTCCAAAACAGGAGATATGGTCTTCTCCGTCTTTTAACAAAATACCAAAATAGATCTGGTGCAGCAGTGGATAATATTGTTGGTTTCGCTCATTCATGAAGCACAAACTCATGAGTTTACGGTTTCATTGAGGACAAACAACCAACTGCCATCTAATGTTATGATCAGTGTGCATGGTTTGTTCTTTCACTACAGTAAAATAACTATTTGTCATTACGATATATGACCACACGCTTATGCATTCAAGTAATTAAATATATCAGCAGAACTAATCTGCTCACAAAATACAAAAACCCTAAGAACATGTACAGGTGGTCTTAATGCTTTGAAGAGACATGGTACTGAGACTTTGGCAAACAAGTGTCGGTGGGGGTGCAAGGATGTGTGGGCTTTTAAGGAAATAACCACTCCAGTCTACCTCACCAAATGAAAAGCTAGGAAAGCAATAGCAAGTAAAAATGGCGAGGAAAAAGCAACTCAATTGGAGAAAATCTGAGCATGCTCTGCCTTTGCTCTGACCTGGTTCCAGTTAATCCGCCTACTTTACACGATGAACATTACCTCCACACTGTATTTATAGAGCCTTTTGCTCTGTGTTTTTGTGTGTAAGCCGATGTGTATATGAATGTGATTTTGTACATGATTGTATAGTAAATGCAGATTAGGCCATGTCATTTGGGGCATTTGAAACCCTTGTTTAATACAACCATCAATCCTTTAGGCTGCAACGTGTCACATATATACTGGTCAGAATTTAAAGGTCTCCTATTATACTGTTTTTCATCAATAGATTATAGGTCTCAGATATATACAAAACATGTCTCTGAAGTGTTTGGCTCCAAACACCAAACAGATCATTGCAGCATCCCATAATCCCCTCTGTTTCAGCCCTGTTTCAGAAGTGCTGATTCTGGGTCTGTTACTGTAGATGAAAATAAGGAGCCACTCCCCACTCCCCTCTGAGAGATATTTGGTTAAAAAAACCACAATGGTGCTCTAGGAGGAGATTCTGGTGATAAGGTAGGGAGGGGGGGGGGGGTTACCTTGGTTGGTGATTGGCTAATGGTTACACAAGCCTAAAAATTGTTATGACATCATAAAGTGGCCAAAATCTGATCAGCTCATTTTCAGACAGGTTTTTATATAAATGGATCAGGAAAGTTTCATAATCTCTTTACACAGAGGGGACACATATTTATGTGTGTATGAATAATGTTAAGATGTAAAAGTGTTGACGTTCTGTCAAAGACGTCTATGTATTGTTTTGCAGATATCCACTGAAAAACATGCTAACTGCCCAGTCCCATTTATTCAGTTTTCTTATATCACTTGGTTCTTCAAGAAGGGCTAGTGAGACACTCCGGCGGCAAATTATAATTGTATGAATAAAATAGTAGAGATTAAATGCTGACAACGATTTATGTAGATAAGGTGCCTCGGAATTGCACCTTTAAAGTTGGAGAAAACTGTTATTCACACAGCCATAAGGGGTTTGATCCAAGAAAATAGAAATTACTTAGAAGTTGCCAACATCTTTCTTGAACAATTATGTCAATTATTTATGGTAAATGTGATTATTGCTAGCGACAAGTTGATCCTTAAAGGGAGGGAATGCTTTGGGACAGGCTGGCTTTGACAGGTGCCACCTTCACGGTTCAGTTTTGGCCCCTCAAAGAACCCAGTGAATGAAGGATTGTTTATTAGCCATGTTAGCAGCTCTGTAAGGCTGTGCATTAAGATGCTTTGAGCTAAATGCTTATGTCAGCATGTTAACAGCACCATAATATGACTAGACCCGACTAAAGATGTGTAAAATGTTGTTATATATTTCCCTTAAGAGTGGTAATGTACATGTCATAGTGAATGTTTGAGGCGATAGGATAGCCATAAGTATCTGTACAAAATGTTAAGCCAATCCATCAAATGGTTGCTGAGAAATTCCAGTCAGAAAGAAAGTGACAACCCTATTGATAGAGCCACTTGGATTAAGTTATAAAGTGCAATAAACAAAATCCTTCAACATAAATGGAACTCTTTTTGTGTTAAGTTAATACAACATGACAGTGTTAGGTAAATCAATGCAAATTGTATGTAAATTCAACATAACTGCGTTAAGCAAATACAATATAACTGTAAGATAACTTGTCTTTTTTCCATTTACTTAGCCTAGTTTCGTGCAACCGGTTGACATGACTAGAGTAAGTACATTTGACATTTCATTTCTTTGTGTGTATAGCCTCTTATCTAAGTTTGACTGTTAGTCCAACAGCTAGATGTCTAAGTCCCGTTCTTCACTCCCTCCTCCTCAGCATCCTCCCTCAAACAGACAGCCATTACTTACATTTAGGACCTGCAATCAATAAAACAAAATGTATCCTTAGAGGCATTCAAGACACCAGCTCCTTAGAATCATGAACTTTAGTTACACGTGCACTTTTGACCCATAGAGAAAAGAACATTTCCATTCCAGCCTTTGATAAAACAGAGACTCTTGTGCTAAAACTGTACGCCAGGAGAACATTGTACACACGCTCACCTCCAGTCAGCTCCACAGGTGTACTGGATGCTATAAGGTGTGAGCAGTATACCCACACACTGTTTAAAAATAGAGGGGCCTGACATTCCTACACAAAGCTTCACAGCAGACACCTCTCTGTTGAAATGATCTCCATCCTTATGATTCTTATCCAAAACTTCAATCACCGCTCCTTTCTCCTCCTCTTCTCTGCTCCTCCTCCCTTCTCTTTCCTCCCTTTTCTCCCTCCAGGGAAGGGATTTATCTTCTATAATTCTTCCATCATACTGAATATTTCACAATAGCATTTTTCCCATACACACATTCACATGCTGACTTTCTCATAGAAATGTTCTCACTTTCATTCCCTCACTGTCTTCACATCTGTCCTCTTCCTTGCTTGTCTTTCATTCTTCCATCTTTTTGTCAATGTTATCCTTCTGAATGGTCCTCTTTGTCTGTAGCTCACTATCCATTTGTACTTGCTATGCTAACTCGCTCTCACATTCAAACACACCTACTGCTTCCTCTTTATTTGTAAACACAGGTTACTTATGGCGGCAAAGTTCACCACTATATAAACTGCAGCGTATTTATCACCAGACAGGTTGTCCTTAGCCATTTTTACATTTAACTTGTCAGATGTGCTAATGTTAAAAGAGTCAGCACATCAATGGAAAATGCGTGGGAATTGTATTCATCTATGAATCATTTGTGGTATGCAGTAGTCTATTTCCTAGTGTGTGTGTGTGTGTGTGTGTGTGTGTGTGTGTGTGTGTGTGTGTGTGTGTGTGTGTGTGTGTGTGTGTGTGTGTGTGTGTGTGTGTGTGTGTGTGTGTGTGTGTGTGTGTGTGTGTGTGTGTGTGTGTGTGTGTGTGTGTGTGTGTTTTCAGCCCCCACAGTTTGGATAATATGCTTTGGTCTCGAAAATAAGATTCTTCTTTTAATCATCATTGTTAGTCAAAGCTTTCTCTCTGTGTGTTTTTTCCAATGCCTCTGAGGCTCTAATCCAGCCACAGAACATCAATGACTGGGCGAACATTTCCCTTCTTCTCCTTCCCATTCATTGTCTTTCTGTGATTGCAATGACATTCACACAAGTCAGACGTTTTATATTTGGGAATACAATTTAATTGGAGACGTGTGATGTCTCATTAGATGACCTGGTTGGCATTTCAAAGTTTGAAGCAACTACACAACAGCTCGGAGTGTGCCTCGGGCTACTAGAGTTTACAATTACTGCTCCTGAACATTTGAGAGTGATCAGAGATGCAGACTATATCTGGAGGTTATCCACCAGGCAGCACCGATACCTTAGTTATTATTCTGATGTGAAATCAGAATGTACCACCTCCACATCTTGACAGGATGATCTGCATTCATATGTAATACTTATGCTTGGAGGTTGTTTTGTTACTGTGATGTAACACATGCACAGACATAAATCCTGCACAATGATTTATTATGGTATGTGGAACTTAACTCACAAAAACAGACAAATTGAATAAATAACCACATCAATGGCCCAGAGTTTAAACAAACCATCAGTATATGTAAAGATAAATACAGCTAAATTACATACAGTCTATAATGACTGCATTGCATTTAAAGTAGAGATGTCCAGATCCGATCACGTGATCGGGGATCGGATTCGATCACGTGATTTTCAAAAGATCGGAATCGGGAGAAAAAAATCGGGGATCGGGAATATATATATATTTCTTTCTTTCTTTTTAAAATTATTTCATTTAATGTTACAAAACAAAAATGACCATGTTCACGTCTTAAAGTCATCCTGAGGCCTTAGTTTTGGTTTAAAATGACACAACATCATGTGTTGCTTCTTTTGGGCTTGTTTTCAGACCTGGTTATTTCTCTCAAAGCTGGCAACAGAGTGGGCGCAGTGTCTAATAGTAGCAGTAAGCTAACGAGAGGCTACGTTCAGCTGGTGACTCGGGAGTCTGGACAGAGAAAATGTCAGCAGTTTGGAAGTATTATAAAATTGAAAGCGAAGGCAGTGTAACAGCCAGATGCAATGTTTGCAAGGCGGAGGTTCCGCGTGGTGGAAAGAACAGAGCTACGTTCAACACGACCAATCTAATACGCCACCTGAGAAACAAACACCAACAACAACACGACGAGTACACAACGGCCACTCAGGTAACGGCACTGAAACAACCGACACTTTCAGAGACTTTTAAAAGGAAAGAGAAACTGCCCCAGAACAGTGAAAAAGACAAAAAAATAACAGCCAAGGTAGCTGAATTCATCGCGTTGGATGACCAGCCGTTATTTTCTCTTAATGCATTGCATCAAGATCGGATCGGGAAAAATCGGTATCGGTAGATTGTCAAAATCATATGATCGGAATTGGATCGGGAGCAAAAAAAGGTGATCGAGACATCTCTAATTTAAAGTTTTTATAATATTGGCTTACATGCTTTTGTCTGCCCTTAGGAAAAGAAAGACAAAAAGGTGACGACAATGACAAAAGTTTTCGGTATTGTTACGTATTCATTTTGTGAAATCAGGACCCAGATATTTCCTCAACACAGATTTCAAAGCTGTTTCCATGCAATCCCCCTGAGTTGTAATATCATCTTTTAGGGTCTTCTCACCTCAGATTGAAGTTAAAGCTCCACTCCTCACTCGTCATGCATTTCTTTCTGCGACAGATAGAATTTAGCCATTGCTTTCTGGATGAAGGGTTTTGAAATTGGAAATCCTTGATAGGGCGCAGACATGAGTGGACCGCTAGTGCAAAACGATGTTTAGAAAGTAATTCTCTGACCCGTGTGTGTTTGTGCATGTGTGTGGGGAGGCTCCATCTGTGTGTGATTACGTGCTGCTCACATGCTCAAGCCGAATCATGCCCGACAGCCATTCTTTCATCATCATCCTCTTCCTCACTGATACTTAGTTCTTTTTCATGTTCGTCTTTCTTCTTTTGTCTTAACCTTCTCTCTCTCCGTCTCTACCCCTCTAACTTTCCCACGAGAGCCACTGACCTCATTTTCATCTCCAGACTCGTGCTTGAGCAGGCTTGTTCTCATCTCACATCACATATGCACACGTGCAGTGGCGCAAGTGCAGATTTGTAGTTCAATTTCACAGTATGTGCATATTATGATTATCTTTCTAAAAGCCTCTAGTAAAAATTGAGGTGTGCTTTTGTTGCTTTCCACCCTGTGCAACAGCGGACCAGCATCTAAAGTCATCTGATGTGACTTTTACTGCCAGCTTTTCTATATGTAGCATCTACGTGTGTAATGGAAACAGCTGTGTACTTAGTCTCTGTTATGCTTATGCTTCCCTTTTTGTGTGTGTGCGTTTGTGTGCCTTCAGGGTTCAGATCACTGCAGATGTGACATGGGGAAAGAAATGCACCTTCCACAAACTGACTAAAACCTCAAATGGCAGAGCTGTCACTTATTCCCCTGACACTGGAAGGCAACTCATGTAAAGGATCAAATGAGCAGCCAAATTATACATATATGAAAAAAGAACAAGGCTTATGAACACTAAACTCAACTCAATCTGGAGAGAATACATTTCTAGAATAGGGCAGAGTTGAATTAGTGATTGTTCTTAACATTTAATGATAATGTATTATGCAAAGCACTGTCGGCCATTCTATTTGACCAGTTATTCAGTCAGGTCAACTGAGAAAAGTTTGAGTTCACGTGCACATTTACAGGCTTATGCATGTGCAACAGGTAGTAGTAGTAGTAGGGGAAAACGCATGTCACCGAAACACCTGACCATCTGTGCTAACTGTTTTATAAAACACAAAAAAGAGAGTCACTAGGATGCAGCTCAAATCATGTTTTTTTTTTGTTTTTTTAAAGTTGCGGTCAATGGTGCAATTCTGTTCTGTTGAAGTTTTTAATTGACTGAAGTTCGCCTTATTGCAGTCAATAAGCATCTGTTCACAACTGTTAATCAGAGAGGTGTGTTGAAGGACAAGCTAACTTTGGGACATTTTACTTTGGAGCTTTATGATCCTCATCTAGCATCTGTTGTGTCTTCCTGGTCCAATGTACTTATTGTAAGTCGCTTTGGATAAAAGCGTCAGCTAAATGCAATGTAATCTCAGTCAGTGTAGATGTAAAATGAGCTAGAGAGAGGGAGGTTTATTGTGAGGTGAAAGTGGAGGAATGGAGTAAAAGTGAAGATGGTTGAGTTTTCTTTGTTGATGATGAGCTGACAGTCACTGCTACAGGGTTATATGACAGATGAGACTGAGAACGTATGTCTGTTTGTTAGATTGTGTATACATTTGCGCATCCCTCCCTTGTTTCACTCCTTTTTCTGTTGATGTGTGTGTGCGTGTGTGTGTGCGTGTGTGTGTGTGTGTGCGTGTGTGTGTATGTGTTTGTGCAAACTGAGGTGTGAATTAAGCCTCTCAATTGAAGTCTGTTTTTTTTTGTTTTTAAGAGGCACTCTATGCGGTGTGTCTAAAGGCCATGTTTGGCCACAAAAGGATTGAATTAATGCAGTCGTGATCAATGAGAAGACACACACAAACACAAACACACACACACACACACACACACACACACACACAAACAAATACTGGGAAAGAAGATGGATGCAGTATATTTGATTCCCCAGAAACAAACAAGGAAGTCCAGCAAGCAAATCAGTGGCTAGACACATGAACATGTAAATGTGTGTTTGTGTGCATTAATGTCTGGTTGTGTTGACAAAAAGAATGAACAGTGTCGGTGTGTGTGTATTTGATATACACAAGTATATCTCCAGCATCCAAAAGTAGAGAGTGTCACGCACATTAGCGACGCTCCCTTCTTCACACTGTCCTTCTGTCTGTTCAGGTTGTTTACGTTGCACTCTGCGAGGTGCTCGTGTGTCTGCGCTGACAGGAGTCTTGTTATTCACTATTTTTATGTTTGACACGTGAGCCATGTGCGACATGGTCGTGTCTGCCTGACAAGACAATTTATTCTGCACCACAAATTTTCGCATTAAGTCTATTTTTCACAACCTGCAAGCATGGGTGAAGCACGAAATATATATTTTGTGTTTTTTTCTCTTACTCGTAAATGTTGTTTGTACAACAATTAATTTTAACCATTCAGAGATGTGGCATAGTTTTCCTTAAACTTAAATGTGCAATTTAGGTTCATAATGATTAAAGGTGGGGTATGTCATTTTGGAGAAACCAGCTCGAGTGCGCTAGAATTTTAAAATACACAACCGGAAAAAATCTGCCACTTCCTTACAGAGCCCTTCCTCCAACACACACTAACGCGCACATGACCAATGAGGGCAGGAGATAAGTTTGTGCACAGATGGAAGGCTGACAGGCAGGTAGGCCATCCAGTTATTTTAGCCAGGCCGGCTCAGATGATTGGTCTTGCTTTTTACAGTACTACGGCTTCCACAGAGGACATTTTTGTATGGATTTTTTGTCAAAGCACTTAAGATATTCATTGCTATCGGGACGTTAAGAGCATTCCATGGAATATAACAAAAAGTGTATCTCGAGCCGGTTTCTCCAACTTACCTACCCCACCTTTAAGGGTAAGCATTGTCTTTATTGTATTCCAACACTCAGCTTAGTTGTAGTTGAGTAAAGTTCCTTTCTATTTCTCTCTATGTTCTCAATCTGATTTGGGATTGATAGACAAAAACACTACCTCTTGTGTAAATAGTAGGGATAAAAATAGTTCCTGGGTTGCGATCGTTCACAATGTTTTAATTACATTTGTCTCACAACCGAAACATAAACTGACATACTAACTGACTAAGTCACAGATCAGAGCAGGCAACAGTAAGGTTGCTCCTTAACAGCGTTTGTGAGCGAGCATGCTATGGCTCATGTAAGGATGACAAGCTAACAAGTACATATCAGCATTTTCAAAAACCTTTTTCCCCGTCCTCATTGTAGAGCAAGTCCAGCTATAGCAAATCAACAAAACTGAAATGGGAGAGTATTTTAAGAATTTGTATTTCCCGGGATAGAAAATGCCAGCTTGGTTTTTGATAGAAAGCTAAAATAAAGAGAACAATCTGTGTTTTTAATTTAAAAACAACATTATTGTTAACACAGATGAAAAGACAAGGCCAACACCTCAAACAGAAAACTGACTCCTTCAAGAGGCAGCACAAGCAGTGAGAGAATCATTCACCAAAACACAGAAATATGTGCTATGACACACTGGGCGTGATGCAAGCTTTCAAATAATGGGACGTATTGATTTTAAATTTCATTAAATGCACTGTTGTGCCCTGGCAGTATGTCCTTGCTCCACGGAGAGCGCAAGGGGGCACAGAGGCATGACAGGGAGACCAGGGGGGAAAATGGTTATTAAAAAAAAGAGAGATTTAAAAAGAAGAAAAAATCATAATTTGAAAAATTATTGATTCGAAAACAATATGATACATTGCATTTAGCTGACGCTTTTATCCAAAGCGACTTCCAACAATAAGTGCGTTCGACCAACAAAATACAAACTTGAAGAAAACAGAATCATATAAGTACATCAGGTTTCATAGAGCTAAAACATTTCAAGTGCTAATCAACTGGTTTTAGATAAGCCAGCCCTTTATTAGTATATACAGTACTATTACCAGGGCCGGCCCAAGACTTTTGGGGGCCCTAAGCGAGTTTTGGCTTGGGGGCCCCCCTCACTCTAGCGCGTTCTCACTACACACAACACGGAACCAACTTTTGTCTTATGATGTTAGCATAAGCACACATATTGTATAAATAAGCATGTAAACACCGTGGACCCAACCTCCTCTAAAGGGGTCCTCACCTCCTCTATGGGGGGTCCGGGGGCATGCTCCCCCGGGAAGATTTATTTTTTAAATATTGAAGTTAAAAGCATCAATTTGGTGCACTTTGAGAGCAAAATGAAGAGATCTATGGATACCTCTCTCAACACCCATATGAAACAGAACTGTAAGCAGATTTTTCTTTATGGATATTTTACAAATCACTTAAACTGTATTCTTGTTTTATCATAAAGTATTTCATAACTGTTTTTTATTTATTCTCTCTGGCTGTCCATCTCAATAATATAATACATGACTTTGAGAGTAGGCAATCTAGGCATATTAACAAAATTAATTAAACATACTTATCACGGCGACGGTGTACTGAGATCTTTTTAAAAAAAATGTTTGCTAGGGGGCCCCTAAGTGGCTGTGTGTGTGTGTGTAACGAGCCATTTTGTGTGCGTGCGTTGTTAGCTTCTAGTGCTAGCGAGCTACGCTAACGGATATAAAGAGTTTTTTCAACAACAAAGTGGAGGAGAGTCCTCTCCTGTCAGACTGAGAGGCTCAGTGAACTAAAGGACTCTCTGAGTGTTTAGATAGTTAACTTTAGTCTAAGGCCCAATCCCAAACCACTCCCTCGACCCTACCCCTCCGTGACGGAGTGAACTCCGTCTGCAGCCACACTCGCAGCTCAACGAGGCTCCCTCCTGTCAGATGGAGGGAGTAAATACAGCAGCAAGCTTTGGGACGGCCTCCCCTCTCTCCGGCAGAAACAGGAAATGCCGTAACTGTATGTAACAACGGTTTCAAATAAGCATCTCTTAGACAAAAAGTTTAAATGAATAACTCAAATAAAACTCCAAACATCTTTCATTGTGTTTCAAAGCTCTTTTAGTTTTAAACCTGATGTTTATAAGCTTAGTTTTTGCAACGGTCTGTAAATATACACAACATTATAATAAAATGCACACATTTACCTTTTTCTATACTAAACACAGGTATGATCCTAAGTTAAAACATATGAGGTTATCATGAGGTTGTTAACATCGCAATTTATCAGTGTATGTTTGCTGGAACTACTTGTAAACAGCGTGTTTCCTGACGGACACACACAGCGTGACTCCGGTCAGGTAGAGACCGGTCTCAAGTCAGCACCGCTGCAGACCAAGCCCCCAGGAAGTGCGCCGGAAAATATTCGTGGTGCCCAAACGGCGGTACTACACTTCCGTTTGGTTGCCAGGCCCGGAAACACTTTTTCCCATTGACTTACATTGGGAAAGAGTGGTCTGTAAATCGTTGGATAATTTTTTTTAAACTAAATAAACAACCCAGTATGAACGTTTGTATAGCCCTTAAACATTCGTTCCTCAAGTTGTAAAAATGTGCTAATAACGTTATTCTGAGAGTTATTTCCCTCTGCATTATGAACGCGCATCTAACCCACGGGACTGCGCCGCCCGGCACGTTCATGTTACATGTTCAGCACTACATGAGTTGTACCTTTACCCATGGATGCACAATAAGAACGGACCCATATCGCCTTACTGCCATCCCGGAGCTGTAATAATGGATATATTGTTTGTTTGCTGTAATTCATCATTTGTAAAATATTATACTACATGGGCTGTATGATGTAAATCTTGTACCGTAAATGTTGTATTAAATAAAGTTAATATTACCGACGTTAGATTAACGTCCCTGTAGCTTATTATTGCACTAAGAAGCTTATTGCACTGTATATATATATATATATACAGTGCAATCATTCTTTCATGCTAAATGAAGCTCTGTTGGATATCACTAGAACCTGTTACAGCGTAATATAAGTACATAACGATTGATGTGTACATTCAGGGGCGGACCTAGCACATTTGGTGCTCTAGGCGAGCTTCACCACTGCGCCCCCCCCCCAAAAAAATATCAAAACATCTTAACAGTTATACAGTAAAGTACTGCACCTTTATTTATTACAAGCAAGAACAAGAGCTAAGAATAAATGTAAAGTGCACACTAAAGAATTAAAACAAACAACTTAGCTAACAAACAATAATAATAACAATAACAAACAATAAAAGAATGTGCAAATTTGCTTTCAAAGAAAATTAAGAAGAAATGTAAAATATGTTACACATGTCAAATAATCAATATATAATATGCTAAATAAACAAACAAATAAATAAAAATTAAGAACTATTTACATTCCACTCATCACACAAGGTTAGCCTACATATTAGCTCCTACTGGTTTCCATTTACAGTGCAATCCTTCTGGACTTCCTCGCTACAAAGTCATCAATCACATCATCATGTGAAATCTGACCACCAACCTCATGGTTAATACTGATTACAGCCAGACCACTGAGGTGTTCTTGAGCCATGGTTGACCTCAGGTATGTTTTCAAGAGTTTTAATTTGGAAAAACTCCTCTCGGCTGAAGCTACTGTTACTGGTAGCGTTGCACTGATCCGCAGAGCAATACACAAGTTGGGATATATTTCGGTGAGCTGCTTTGTGTGTATGAATTTCAACAACTCAAGAGTTGTCATGCTCTTTGATGGCAAGTCAGGTACATTTTCCAACTCCTGAGCCAGCTCCTTCCCATACAAATCCGATTTCCCTCCATGGCTTAAGGTGTGTGCAACTGCCTCTGCTTGCTTCATCAGCTCTTGGTGTGGCAGGTCTGGGAAGTACAGAATGCCAAACTTGTCTTGCACATGTTTAAGAGTGGTAAACCTCTCCTTTTGTGCTGACACTGCAGCATCCACCACCACGTTAAGGAAGGTTACCTCCAGATTTTGCAAGGCATCCCTCAATGGCTCATCAGGAGACTCATATGAGAAGTGCCTCTTTGTTGACTTCAGCCGCTTTTGTTCCTTGTCAACTGATGCAGCAGGTGGTCCCAGATATTTTAAAAGTGAATCTAAAATGATATAACAAAATGTGTATTATCAACATTGAATAATTTCCATTTGTTAAATGTAGCTATTATTTAGTTAGTAAGCATTTGGACAGCCTGACAGGTCTGATTGAACTAATCAAGAGCTATGCCTATGTTATTAGAACAGTTGAACCAGGTGTGTTAGTTCTGGGTTGGAACTAAAACATTCAACAGGACTGGAGTTGAGAACCACTGAGCTAGTTAGCTAACGTTAGCACACATTATGACATGGTTGAATTTGGCAAATGTTTGACTCGGATAGTCAATGTGCTTTCTGAGGTAAACTTAACGTTAGCTAACGTTACCAACTAACTAACATTCCACCACACTGGCTAGCTCGCTACACCAAAACTAACATTGTTATTATTACTAATATTTCTATTTCATGACACAACGAAAATAGCCTTATGACAGTTTCGACTGAATGGCAATAACAAACGCTGGCTAGCTAACGTTGGCTTGGCTAACTAGCAAGATTACATGATCCATTCGCTAATGTTGACAATACAATCAAAATTGCATACCTTTCACCTTGGCACGTTTCTCTTTTTCTTCTTTTCTTCTGTTTTTATACTGCGCCTCGGATGGTTTTTGCCTCTTCATAGTTCTCTAACGTTAGTCTTTCTTTCCTCAACGCTCAATTTTATAAACACTTGACCGATACCCATAAATGCACAGCGCTCTAGCATGTTCTGACTGTGAACACCTAAAGCCGAGGCTCTTAGACCGACCGACCGTTTTAGATTTTTGTCTTATTTCCCCTTATGTTAGAATTTTTTTTTATGTAAGAATAATGGTTGCAGATATTTCTTTTTTTTTGGTGCAATTTTTGGCTCTAGGCAACCACCTGTATCGCCTGTAGGAAGCGCCGCCCCTGTGTACATTAGCATAATTACTAGCTAGCTGCTAACTGCCGCCTCGTTAATATCAAATCCATCATAATAACAATCCATTACCATGCTGTCATGAACGCGCGGTGCTGTTACGTGTACGCAAATTGACGTGCTTGATGTGAACGAGCATTTTGGTTAAAGTTGCGCATGCGCTATGAGCGCACATACGGGTACTTCTTACCCCCTGATCCCATCGGAAGCGTCTGCGCAGCGGCTGCGACCTCCTCCTGCGTCATAACCCACCAGGCGCGTTTCAAAACGTTGCGGAAGCGGAGCGTCGTGTGTGCAGCCTCGTAGTATTCCACCAGACCCGCTGCGCCGCGTCAAAAATAGGATTCATCCTATATTTTAGAAATGTCTTGCGGCGAGGAGCTTCTGGGACGCTTCGAGCCGCGGCGCAGCGGGTCTGGTGGAATAGCACCCATTGACTAGAGTGGCCGCGATCGCTAAAAACGCCGCAACGCAGACGCTCCTGGTGGGATTAGGGGGTTAGGCATGCCGGGTAATCTGTGACGTTTCACTCTCTCAAAAGTTGGGGCATTTTATCATCATGCGCTAATGAGCAACTCTCATAGGAATGAATGAGGCCCCGCCTCCCACGTTGTATCCAGTTCTTATTATACATCCATGCTGCAGACTCGCTGTTTGAGGGCTTGATAGCCAACTCCCCCTCCACACTCGTTGCTTTGGAACAGTCTTCAATATGGCGGACCCTCCGCATGAACACGCAAACGGAGGGGTAGGGTGTAGGGGGCGGTTTGGGAATGGGCCTAAATCAGAATGACTGGCGGCCCGCGGGACACATCCGGCCCGCCAGACATTCTCATCCGGCCCGCACGACGGGGGTGACGTTGTGGCGTTGGCGGAGTGGTTACTGCGTTCGCCCCCCACCCATTTTTTTTTTTTACAACGTCTCGGGAGTAAGGTGCAGTACCAGAGTCCAACAGAGGCAGCAGCTGCGGGACAGTAGACTGCATACTGGGAAACCTTCCCTGCCTTGAAGAAGAAGTGATCCTTCGTTGTGAAGAGTCTGCTTTGTGCGCTCCGCACCACAGCAGTAGCCCCGCTGCGACAGAGTCCAACAGAGAGGCAGGAACTGCGGGACAGTAGCCTAGAAGCAGGGTTGGGTTGTAACCATAGGTTGTAACGGAATACATGTAACGGCGTTACGTAATCAGAATACAAAAATCAAGTAGGCTAACTGTATTCAGCTGGCGTTACATTTGAAAAACAAGTAATCTGATTACAGTTACTTTCGTAAACCTGAAGTGAATACATTTTGGAATACTTATTGGAATTATTGGTGGAAAAGTTTCCTCACAAAATGTAATATTCATTACCGGCAGAACTGTGTGCACACTGCACAGCGCTGCAGCATGTCTGTGAGCGAGAGAGAGATGCAGCGTGTCTATGAGGCCCCGCCCCCGCACGCAGATGAGAGAGAGAGATCTCTTTTAAAATATATTGAAAGTTAGAAACGGAGATGGTTCGATAAAATGTGCAAGATAACGTTTATGTAGCATTTATTTATTGTCGAAATTATGACATTTCATAACGGGATCAAATCAAAGTGAATGGGCTGCTGAATGTCTGGGGCAAGTGACTGGAAAAAGTTTTAAAAGTGATTACATCGTTTCAGATAATAAATAATAATGATAATTCATTCTATTTAGGGGCGCCTTTCAAAGCACCCAAGGACACCTTACAATTCATAACATATTCCAAGGAAAGGTTTTAAGACAGTACAAAGAATGCAGTCTGGGTGATGTTTTTTATGTGGGGTGCAGATGAGAGCTGTCCAGAATGACACCAAGATGTTGTGTTTGAGTTTTTGATAAGCCATTAAAACAGTAAAATACGTGTCTCCTGTTCACCAAAACATACCCATCTGTTATGGAAAGAAGTATTCCAAAAGTATTCTAAAAGTAATCTGAATACGTAACTGTAACTGTATTCTGATTACTTTCAGAGCATGTATTCAGTATTCAGTAACTGATTACATTTACAAAGTAACCCTCCCAACCCTGCCTAGAAGTGATCCTTCGTTAGCGTGAAGAGTCTGCTAAGCTTTATGCGGTCCGCAGTACCTGAGCGTGCTCCACTAGCATTGTGGACTATATAAAAATCGCTGGCCCGCGATAGTGTCTATTGGATACATTTTGGCCCTTGGACAAATGTAGTTGGTGATCCCTGGTCTAAGTTATCTCAGTGGGTCTCAAACGTTTTGGTCACCATTAATGTAAACAATTATTTCCGAGGCACACGTTTATATGATCATTATAGTTATAAAAAAATAAGAGAATAAATGAAAAACAGGTATGAAATACTATATGACAGTAAAAAAATTATAAAGTTTAAAAGGGGAGTGATTTGTAAAACATCCATAAAGAAAAAGTAAATCTGCTTACAATTCTGTTTCATATGGGTGTTGAGAGATATATCCATAGATCTCTTCATTTTGCTCTCAAAGTGCACCAGATTGATGCTTTTAACTTCAATATTTAAAAATAAATCTTCCTGGGGGAGCATGCCCCCGGACCCCCCTATCTGACACACACCACCTATAAAAATAGCACTTTACCCCTGCTTACACCTATATGCCTCGAGCCTTCATTGTAACTGTCACACTGTGTATTTGCGTGGGGAGTGTTGCAGTAGAACATTCCACTGTAGCGACCGGTACATTAATGGGAAACCCTAAATGTTTGAGCACCCTCTATGAAACGTCAAGCTACCCCACAGCACCCCAAAATAAATATCTGGCGCCGCCACTGAGCCTGACTATTTGTGTTGGGGGGGGCCCAACTTACTTTTTTCTCCAAAGGGGGGGCCTGACAGAAAAAGTTTGAGAACCACTGCAGGGATGTGGATTAAATGAATGTAACAGCTTTACAATCTTGTACAATACAATACGATAGCCCTACCGGTAGATTGTAAATCCGCTCTCTCTTAACTTTCAATTTGATATAGGTAAATGTACACCTTTTATAGCACATCTTAGCTATATACTTTAATGATGGACTCAAAACATCCAGTCTTTGACTCAGTATTTTAAAAAACTGAACATTAGAGGGGGGATATTTTGCAGATTGTTGTTGGATGGCATTACACTGCACAGGTGTTAATTTTGTTCCATTCACACCTCAGTGGTGAACACAAGTGTTTTTATAGTTAAGTCAACCTGGAGCATTTTTGCCACTGGTCAAAGCAAACAGCTGTTAAATAGATTGTGGCGCAAGTATGAATCCTAAACCCAGGGATTAGTTAGTTTACATTCCCTCATCTCGAAGTCAACAATTTTTTTAACGTGTTTGTGGTTAAATGCTTTAAATAAGGTCAGTGGTTAAGAGATTAAGAGATTTTCAGGTTTTGTTACAATATAAAATACGTGTTAACGGCAATATGTTGTGTCTGTGAACACAGATTGTTTTTACTGCACAGGATAGAAAGTGTAAGACAGACCAGACAGTTCAAGTGATTGTAAGGAGAGACAGAGAGCAGACTCATGCTTTTGTACAGTCACATTTCTGTAAATTCTCTCAATGTGTAAATGTATTCCCGCTAATGATCCTGCACTCACCTCCCCATCACTCACTGTCTTGCTCGCTGTCATGGAGCTCTGATTTTATTTATTTTTTTGGATTTCACAAAACCCAGAGAGGCTTGTTCCTGCCTCTTTTTTTGCGAGACTCTATATGTATGAATGTTTTTTTTTACTTATCTGCACATAGACACACACACCAGCCATCATTCAGTGTGTGTTAAACATGCATTGTCTGTGCCTCCTGGTCTTGCCTCTGGCTATTCTGGTGTCAGAAAGTGCAAAACTGTCAGCCAGAAATTCCATCATCTTCGTAAGCAACATACACGCATACACACATACGCAGACTTCTGTCAAAAACAACAAAAAAAGGCCCTATGTGGCCCTTCTCCCTGGGGACACACTTACTTTGCAAGACCTGCACAGATCCACTCTCCTAATGAGGGGACAGGAAACAGAGGACACACAGGGGGAACAGCGAGGTGTGGAAGGAAGTATTTCTGACAGTTTAGAAATACATGAATTTTACATTGCGTGCAGTGTGTGCATGATTTGTGTGTGTGTGTGTGTGTGGCAAGATCTTGGTATATTGCACATGTGTCTGCATTTGGAAATGGGTTTCTCTCACTTTCTTTTTCTGGGCAGATGTTATGAATTGTCATTTGAGCATTTCCTTATTAAGCCTGTTTCACTCCTTGTGAATGCCTTCCAGTCACACACACACACACACACACACACACACACACACACACACACACACACACACAAACCTTAAATGAGAGCCGTTCTATGAGCAATAAAATAAGGGAATTAGTGTTTATAACAAGCTTGAAGAAGACCCCATGCTTGGAACTCAGTAGAATACGCAAAAGTATGGGTATGGGTCTCGAACACACACAAATATCAGCCATTATGTGTTATACACACACTTAAGTCTGTTGATTATACATTTGTGACTGTGTGTCAGTGTGTATTAAGAATAATTATCCATTCATCCTTTATTTCACTCGTGTCCTGTAGTACACTCGATTTTAACAAGCACAGTAATTCCAATAATAATTGGCACTTCATATGCTTCTCCTTTGCCTCTGGCTCAGTTCTTCCCTCCTGTGTACTCTGTCGCGTCCTCCAAACCCTTTTATTTGTCCCACTTTCACTCCACAGCTTCCTGATCAGGCCTGGGACCAAGCTCGGGCTGCTGCGTGCTCCACTCAATATCGAACACACTTGTGAACGCAGCCAATGAGCTTGGAAGGAATGATCAACAGTTTAATAACATTATATCTTAACGGAAATACGTTTTGTAGGCCAACATTAATGACAATATTTAGTGTTAGCTGCATCTAGAATATTTATTGTGTAATTATCTCCTAATTACACCCAGTGCAATTCTTAAACAAGGTTGTCAATCTTATTAGAAATTCCTCTAGGGAATTTAAACCGTAAGCACTATGCTGGGTATAAAGTCAGTTTTGGCCATGTTTTCTTTCTGGGTTAAGTCAAGTAAATCATGCATGGTATTGATTGATCAATACAGAACAGGCTGCAACTGTCATGTCTTGTTATGCACACATAAAGACACACACAAGAAACACATCAATGTTTTTCAAAGCTGAGACCAAATATGTGGTAATCATCATTGCAAATCTTATTAAAACCTGATTGTAATGTTGGGCTTAATTACCCATATGAGGGCTTTTTGGAGACAGAAAATACCGTTCATTAAACTGCAAGTGTTGTACATGTGCAAGTGCCTCTTAAATGTGTTTATTTCATTTTCTTGCTCACACGAAACATACACCAAGGGGCTAGTGGAGTAGGATTAGTGCTTGTAAGGTGCGGTAAAGGCAGACAAGTCCACAATCTTCCTCTCTATTTTTCCCATTAGTGTAACAGTTAGAACATCAGGGGTTGCCACATCAGTCATAACCCCTGATGTTCGTATCCGCCACCTCGGTGAGGAATTGCCATGATTAAACCTTTCTCATCTGAGCTCTACTAAAACAGGAATGGGTGAAAGCAAACAATGAGATAAAAACCACATAAAGGCAGTGAAAAGAAGAAAAAGGAAAAGCAGGAAGAGAGAAAGCAGGCAAAAACAAAGAGGAAGTGAAATTGAAAGGATGAACACGTTATTTTTGTGGTATACACACCTGTGCCCATGCTCCTGCTGTTAAGATGGGGTGACATGTCAAACACTAATGAGACACGTATATATTCAGTATGCTTCTCAGTCACATAAGGACTGACGTATAGTGACATGCACTGATCATGTATGTGCCTAACATACACGTTAAGATGTACACGTGTGGTGTACATCGCTAGTATTTGTGTGTGTGTGTGTGTGTGCTTGTGGTGAAACGTGTGTGCTTGTGTGCCTGTCATCTCTTGTTTACACAGGCGTAAGTAACATGAGGTCAGCAACAGACCCTCTGCTACTCCAACTATTTTCCTGAGGCGAACATTGACATGCTTGTTATATATATTTTATGAACACACACTCACACACAGCCTGTTGTTCATCTTATCGGACCGTAAATCTGTGTCACCTCTCAACAAAACTGATGCGACATCTAGGGATGCATACCGGTATCCGGTATTACCGAAATACCGGTTACTGGTGGCTACGGTATACCGTACCGAAATCAGATCCGGTTTCGATACTTTAAAAAATATATATATATATATATATTTTTTTTTTTTTTTTTTTAAGTGAATCCGTGGCCCGTGATGGCGGGTGTTATAAATTAGATTGCATAATCGTTTTTCTTCATATTTTATGTATTTTTCATTGTTTGTTCAATCCCACATATGAACTGTGATGGGATTTGTTTTCTCTCACCAGTGAAGGTAAATGTTGATTTTAAAGATGAGATTTGTTTGTTTGTGCAATGCCGAGATCTCATGACCTTTATTCTATTATGTATTTGTTCTCTAGAATCTCAGGTTTAACATTCATTATAACGGTGCTATAACGGTCTGTTTGCATTGACAAGATGTACTATTCACGCGGCACACCTGATGGCGGGTGTTATAAAAGATATTCCATAATCGGTTTTCTTCATATTTTGTATGTATCTTTCATTGTTTGTTCAGTACTAAAAGGTCCAAGAAGTCCCACAATTGAATTTAATATTCATTTGACATGTTAACTATATCGTAAAGCGCTTCATTGGAGTAATTGTGGGATGATACATTTTCAAAGTATCACGATATGTATCGGTTGAGTATCGGTATCGTTCAGTGGTATCGGTATCGTAAAAAAGTCAACGATATGCATCCCTAGCGACATCACTTAATCGCGTCGTGCAGATATCAGGATTTGTATGGTGGGGATGCTGATAATGTTTGTGATGTTGTTTAGTATTGCTGGGCATCTGCATGACACTGAGTGATGAGGACACACCCAAGCACTTGAATGATAAAATATAAAGACTGTGGGCAGCAGTTGCTGAAATATTTACTTAACATACATTTTCAATTATTCTCAGTTTACTGTAGAGGCGCATTACAAGCCAAACTACAAACGGCAGCTTGTCACACATGGCGCCTCTGTAATAGACTGCTTCTACTTTTCTCATTCCTTTTTCCCCCTGCAGTTGGACTGAGCACACGCTTAATAGGAAAGAGAAGAGTGCCAGTAAATAGCAGATTTTCTTAGAATAACCTTGACACTGAGAACCTCTGAAACACTTCCCCTCTGAGCTGATATAAAGAGATTCTATTCCTTTTGATTCATTTTTGTTAGCCTTGCTGGAGCCTACACACAACACTTGTGAAAAAGCACGAAGACACACTTATGCACAGAGACTTGCACAAGCAATTTGAGGCTGAAGATAACGTGTGATGCCTTGGTGTGCCTTCACACCTAAGCCTGTGTGTGCCTGTGTGTTAATGGCTGAGCAGTTCAAAGGTATATGCAAATTGTAAAACGAGTGAACTGTCAACAATTGCATGGTTTGATTAAGAACATGTATACGTTCTTGGATGATCAAGTTCACTATTTTGACAAATCTGTAAAAATGGCACATTTACTATTTGGAGATAATTCATAATTTCAGAAAAATAATAAAACTACAGTTAAATGACCTGATCAGATAGTTACAAGTATGAACGAAACAACATAACAAACATGACACTGGATGTTCCCTCAATTTCGCAAGCCATGTATAGTATGTGCGGATAAGTTTGTATGTATAGCTACAGAAATTATTTGAACACTTTAATAATTACTGCAGTGAAATGTCACAGCTCAGTTTTAGTCATTCAAATCTGCCCCTGCTGCTGAGAGATCAGCAGTCTGAGTATGGTGGGAATGTTGCATTGCATTCCAATGCTTTCATTTTATCTCTGATATTGAGCTACTTCCATAGCAGATATTTAGAAAGTGTGCATATTTGTTTTGTGGACAGGTTTCCCATTTAGCGTACTTTGAAATGCTTTCTGACTTTGGGGACAGCCCTTAAACCCTGATAAAAATGGGTCACACTCCACATTATCAAACATAGCCTGTTGGCACACACCTACACATTCACCCACCTGCGCATACAGACAGATTCACCTGTGCAAACATTCACACTCACATAGTTGTGAAGCTGTGAGGTGGAGAGGTACTCTCTATCTGCCTCTGGACTTTTACACTTTGTTCTCATGTACAGTCTTTTCTCTATCCTTTTCACTTAGTCACAGTATTTTGTTGCCTTTCTGTTCCTATCGTTTCTCATTTCTTTCTTCATCTCTTGTCTTTTTCTCTCTTACCTTCTCACCTCCTTTCTTCTCATATTTTCCCATATTCCCTCCTACTCTGTGTTAACTTCAATGTTCGTACTGACTGAGTATTCTGCAGGTATGGTGTTTTTAAGGCATTTCAGTTTTTAGGGCAAGAAACAATCACCATGCAGTGGCACAAAAGAAGAAAAAACATATCAAAATAAAAGGCTAGATCATAAATTGGCTAGCTCCACATCAAATCACAAACAGCTAGCCAATATTCTGAGAACAGCTACCCTTCAATCCTCCAGGGAATACATATTGAAAAGGTACAATCATCCTTTTAAGTTTCTACTAAAGTTGGACCCATTCTGACCCCAGAGGACATTTTTTCAAGAACATTGATTCCTGGGTATATATTTAAAATATGCACTCAAATAGTTTTGCAGTATTTCCTAATAATAATAATTGGGAATGTGATGATGCTCTAACACAATCAGAGAGAATTTCTATAGAGTGAGAGAGAATATGGTGGCCAATAGGGAGATTTTCTTTTTTAGAGCAAGCAAAAAGCAGTGTAAACCAACAGTGCTCCAAAATTAGCATCTCAGAAAGTGATTGGCAAGCTCCTTTGCTGACATTTGTTGCTTGGCGGTTCTTAATTTCAATGGGGACATGTTGTTCCTACAGAGATGGACGCGCTCCATTCACATCACGCCAGCATCACCTTCACCACCCTGGCCCTAACCATGGGAATGTTGTTGTGCTTACATAATCTTCTGGCGCAACTAGGCTTTTTCAATCCATCGCTAAATTCCCCCTCAGTTTCACTGGAGCATTACGCTCACACAAGGATGCACATATGGACACACATGAACACAAAGACACACACCCTTCTGCTCCAACTCATATCTGCACATGTGACATATCCACATCAACCTTTGCTCTTTGCTCAGACACACACACATGCATCCACGCTCTGGATTAGGGGTACAGATTAGAGATTAGGGCCAGCAGTGGGATTACACAGTACTCTCCAGCCCCGCCTCCACCATAGATCACAGGCACCTCTGGCCCTATCTTCTACTATGGCGATGCTTTACACACACAAAGATGAAAGAGAAAGGGAGGATTTCTACATCAATGATATTCGCTCCTTAATCCTAAATTAGCACCAGCGAAAAAGTCATTACCTTTGAGAATTTCTATTGTCTCCTGCTACTTAATGCTCGGATCACAATCCCAATTTTTCCATTGCCTTTCTTTCTCCATTTCTTTCCCTCACTTACACACACACAACCATCCTGAAGTCTCTACCATCACTACCATTAACCACAGCTCCCCCTCCTATCCTGTCACATATTTCCTGAATAAGTCAATTCCATAAATGTGTCTTGACATTGTCCGAAGCCCCTAAGAGACATGAGAAAACAATCTCCATTTAAGGGAAAGTCAGGAGAAACATTAGAACATAATGATGGGAATTGGTTTTGTCAGGTATAGGGGAGGAGGAGGACCCTGAATATAGATGGCCGAAGCTTCCAGGGAATCTGTCTCTTAGCAGATGGAGTGTTAAAGGATGTGGGTGAGGATTGCCTGAGGACTGTGGTGAGATGGTATATCGATTGCTGATTCACTATCTAGATCCTTGATTTGCTACCTGGGCGTTTGGGACCTCCTGTGGGGTCACAAGCTATTTTAGGACGGACATAATAAGAGAGATACGTTGGAAAAGTACATACTGTATGTACAGGTTATATATACTCTACGTGGTCATTGGAATGTATGCTGTTGTTCAGTAGTGCAATCTTTCCGGCTCAATGCTCACAGCGACAGTTACAGTAAGGTTAAAAGAGGAACTCAAAGTAATTCACAGCAAATTTAAAAGGTCATGAACTACTGATCTAGATCAAAAGAGAAATCCAAACACCCACCCACCCACACACAGACGACAAACAAAAATCTAATTTTTCTGTCATTAAAAGCCAGCGCTCTCAATGTTACTCAGGGCACCAGTGATTGCAAAGGAAGCCAGCTGCTGTAGGGATACAGGGACACTGCCCTTTTATAAATAAAGTTTAACTTGAACTTGACAGACGTTGCATAGAATCTGCAGACTTTAGCAGAGTAGAGAGAAGCTTAGTGGGTAGCTTAGTATCTGTTGACAAGGCTGGCACGCACCCAGGCTGCCAGAAGCGTTAGTATCCCGATTCGTTGAGAAATGGACTTGGCTGTATCTGTGCTTTTCCAATATACTGCATATTCTCAAGGCTAATAGTAAGGACACTCCCTTGGTGCCTCTGACTTCAACCACTGGAGGCTTTCATAATGTTTCATCAGTACCTCTTTTCCCCGTTTACATCCTTGTCCATGCTGCTTTCTGCATTCCCTTTATCTGTCTGTTACCTAAAGGTGTAACCACATAATTAATGCTTAACTTACCCCTTTATAGTGCAATGATTGAAATGTCTTTTATTTTTTTAGGTGAATGCCGTCATGCCATTTGGGTGCCTTGCCCTGCGAGATGGGCGGAATTACAATAGCCTGTCTGATGTCACGGACAAATATGAGATTGGACAGGTCCTTCGAGCGTGAGTACCATAACACTCCTCTGTTGCCTTTCCCCCCATCTCTCCCATGTAGAATTCATGGACACATTCCAGTATTCCCTAATGGTCTTTATTCCCTTCATGAATTATTTCAAATTGGATCATTTTCCCTGCAGATTTGGTTTGGCATATCAAACATTTCACTGAAGGAATGACAGAAGGTAAAGCATGAGGCTAGTGTGTAACAGTCACATTTATTCAAATTTTAGCCAGCCAATTGTCCATATATTTTTTGATCATGACAGATCGTGAAACACTGTAATTTATTCTGTTTAAATATTCTGTGTCATGCCTAAAAAAAATATTTTTTGACATATTTTCAAAGCGCTGTGAAAACCATTGCCGCTTGACTGACCGAATACTGAAAGTTTACTTCTCATGAACACCTATCCTTGACACATTAAAGACACACACACACACACACACACACACACACACACACACACACACACACACACACACACACACACACACACACACACACACACACACACACACACACCAATCAGTGTAAGAGGCCATATGGCAACATCAGCATCTGGCCTCTGAGATTTCTGTTCATCTTTTATATAACACACACAGACAGACACAAACATACACACATCAATGAAGTTCACACATTTGCTGTAAAAATTATGTTTACATTTTGAAATACTTGAATGTATAGGACTTTTCATAAATAATCTACATTAAATAAAAAAGAGAGGGAAGAAAGCGCCCCATTCGAATCTTCTCTGACTTCACTGTGTTTATTGAGCATAAAACATTAAATGTGTAATGTTGCAGTTTAGTTTTGCATCGCACAGCTTCACAAAATCCATTTAGCTGAAGCACTGCATGCCCCAAGGCTAAAAAACAGATGATGCCCAGCACATAACGGCGAAAGACCCATTTAAGATGTGTTATTCATGACCCTTTATTCTAGTCAATGACTCTCTCCACCCAATTAAATTCTTTCCCTGTATTTCACAAAAACATTCAGTGTACTTTGTCTCCCTATTATGCTGTGCCTCTCTTTGGCATTATTCTAAGATGTGATCAATTCTACCTTTCTCTGACTATCTGTCTTTCTATTTTTCCTTCTTGTGTAGGAAGGAGTTCTGCGAGCTGTGCCTGGCTAAAGACAGACAGACAGACAAGGTGTTTGTCTGCAAGAAATTCCTCAAGAAAGACGGAAGGAAAGTCCGCAAAGCTGCCAAGAACGAAATCATGATCCTGAAATTGTAAGCAGTTGGTCTGTGGACAGATGGATGTATGATGCAGAGAGAAAGGGAGATTGAAAGACTGATTTGTTATTTTACATTTCTGTTCATAATTCCAGTCACACAATCCATGCAATTACCATTGTTAATAATGTAAGCCCAGGTGTTTGTAACTTCTTCAGCACTGTTTTTAAAGTATCTATCCAGCTAAAAAAGATATTCCCTTTATGTTGTTGGTAGATAGAGCTATTTAAAAGCAAGAGAATGTTTAGCATCCTACAAATGCATGTGTGAAGCTTCATTCTTGTATGTTCACTTACTCCTTCCTGCTTTTCCAGGGTCAACCATCCAAACATCCTTCAGCTGATAGACACATTCGAGACCCGCAAAGAATACTTCATCATCCAGGAACTGTGAGTGTTTCGTTTACTGTTTCACTTCATATCTTTTTGTGTAACCATTTCCCGACGTAGTGTACTTAAGTGTGCATTTCTTAATTGTGTATTAACACACACAAATCCATCAGCTAGAGGGTAGGGGTCGAGTCTTTCCTTTTATTACTGTGTGCTCTGTTGCTCCCCTCAGCAACAGAGGATGGTGTTAGTTTTATGAAGTATTTGCTGTTAGTAACACTCAACATTATTCATTACTCCTGAAACCCTGCTTGGCAATAACAGGGTCTCTTCAGAGAGCTTCGGATCGATCTGCGTCACTTGTGACTAGTGCATTTTTTAACATTCGCAACTTTATTTGAAAGCAATAACATTAAATGGCACTGAGTGGACAATTATTTCCCTTCTGTTGTTGTTATAAAGCAAAACAGACTCTCGAAGTGATGGCAGTCATCTCTGTGTTCAGCAGTCTGTTTGAGTCGGTGACTGTTCACATCTTACAAGCCAACAGCCCTCCTGCTGAGGGCGATACGTGATGATCACACCCGTCATGTATACACACTCTGAAGTTAACCAAGTCTTTTAGAGAAATGACCAAGGCTCTAATTTTTAATTGCTCAGCAGCGCTTGCTTTTGGCCAATAGAAACAGATTGCCTTACTAATGAACAAAAAAAAGAGCTCAGGGCTTTTGATAACTGTGTTACTGAACGCTTAAAGTGAATTATTTTGTTGCAACATGTGGTAAACAGTCACACCAACTTGCATTCATTTTTATTTGTTTTTTGGTCGATATGTGTTCTGATGTGGGCATGTGTTTTTGACTCCACACAGTGCCACAGGGGGAGATGTATTTGACTGGATTCTGGACCAAGGGAATTACACAGAGAGAGACGCATCCAATGTCATCAGACAGGTCCTTGAGGCTGTGGCGTACTTACACTCTCTCAACATAGTGCACAGGAACCTGAAGGTACTTTCTTTAACAAAAGCCTTGTTTGAGTGCAAGGCACCTATTCGCCACTCAAGGCATTTTATAGTGTATCTCTTTGGAGACACATGAGAGCATTGCTATGCCATCTCAGTTAATGACTCAACATTTGAAACCTTTTAGCAAGGGAGTAAACACTATCTTTATGGCTTAATGCAATCTCTAGTGATACATACATCGAGACAGACTAATGTCTTTAGCCACCATTATCAACCCATTAGGATGGAATTACATCATGTCTCGGCCTTCAGACTCCCCCCACTGGCAGAAGCTGGAATTTTGTTCAGGTTTATATTGTATATACATCACACAGTCTGCACTCATTTATCTTCAGAACCCATTACATTTTATAAAAATGACTTTTTCAGATTAGTGCAAGAAATTACATATGGTATTTTTTTAAGACACATTACGGGATCACCAACGATGATGATCCATTACTTCTCGCTGGTACATCATATACTTTTCTCATCTTGATTTGAACATGCTAGGCATGTAAAACCAAGACTTCAACTTTAACATAATAAATCCCATAGGAACATTTCTTTTTCAGCAACCTAAACACAGAACACAAAGCCGTGGCAGCACATCACTCCCACCCTCATCCACCTACACTGGTTGCCGGTCAAGTCCCGCATATCCTACAAAGTCCTCCTCCTTACCTACAAATCCCTCCATGCCCTTGCCCCCCAGTACCTATCGGACATCCTTCACCCACATGCTCCACCCCGGAACCTGCGGTCCTCAGACTCTGGCCTGCTTACCACCCCCCGCACCAAACTGCGAACCTTCGGGGACAGAGCCTTCAGTGTGGCAGCCCCCACCCTCTGGAACGCTCTCCCTGCGGAGATTCGCAACATCCCCACACTTGACGCCTTCAAAAGGGCCCTCAAGTCCCATCTGTTTGCCAAGGCTTTCGGCCCCTAAATCGATCTGTTGTTTTGTCTGTCTGACTTTTGTTTTGTTATGTTTGTTTTTGCCCTATTCCTTGTAAAGCGACCTTGGGTCCCTTGAAAGGCGCTATATAAATCCAAGCTATTATTATTATTATTATTATAGAACAAGCATAGATTTGAACATAAAAGATGATCAAATACATAAAACATACAGTTACAAATATTAATCATATGCTAAAATATCCTACACAAGCTATTATAAAACAATATACTGTATATCAGTAATTGCACAATATAAAACCTGGTGCACATTCAGAAATCATTATCTCTCCCAATCTCCATCCACCAATATGTAAGACTAATAACGAGTTGACTCATGCCGCAAATTTAATAATGTTATGCCAACATTTGTTCTGTTTGTTTGTTCTGTTACCTGTCAAGAGATTGCCAAGTAATAAGAGGAAAGATAAGGGCCTCATGAGGTTGAACAATCATTGCTGAGTTTCTTTACAGATGGCAAAAGTATTATTTTTGAATGTCTGCTGATTAACAGTTGCTATAAGGATTGAACATATTTTATAGTGTGTAGGGCTGCGTGTATTTGTGGGAAAATACCTAATTATGTTCCTCATTTGTTTAGCTGGAAAACCTGATGTATTACACAGAAAACAACCACAACAAAGTAGTTCTGCGGGATTTCTACTTGTCCAAGTTTGAGAATGGACCGATCACAGAGCCTTGTGGGACACCAGAATATCTGGGTAAGAGACTCACCAGCTTTTGTGGAGGTTTTTTTTGCCCATGTGGTTCCCAGGATTTGAAAGTATTGTTGTGTGTGTGAGGGAGAATGGAAGGACAGAGCATGGGCAGAAACTCACCTTCAGTCTGGCATGATTCAATAACAAAACATCTTTATGATGACTGAACATCCCCTTTATTAATAAAGAGGTTTTCACAGTTAGTTATAATAATCAAATCAGGAAACATCTCCAGTCAATCCTCAGTCAGCCTCAAGATGTGTTGAACATGTTTGGCTGGTGAAAGTCTTTTCAGATGCTCTGTTCCTGCCCACTGTCACTCATGGAGGTTTTTTTTAATATATAACTTTACTTTTTTATGTTTCTCTGACTCTCATCTATACATACTTCCTTGCTAACACACTTTACCATTTTCATGTCTTGACATATTTTTGAAAAACAGTCATGAGTTCCAGTTAAAGTACCTAACTCTCTCTCAAGTTTATGTGAGGGCATTACACAACTATGCTTTGGCCTTGTTCTTTCCAGTGAAAGTTCAGGATAGTTATTCATAATGCTGAGCTTAATTAGACAAATAAAGAAAGAAAATGGAACAGAGGCCCGGGTGGTGTAGAGTTATGAATGCCGTCTGAAGGTTCATAAATGAAAATCCAGCCATATTAATCTCTCTTCACTCTCTCTCTCTCTATGTCTGCTTTTCTCTTTGCTGTCTCTCAGCTCCTGAAGTGGTGGCTCGTCACCGTTATGGTCGTCCTGTGGACTGCTGGGCTGTGGGTGTCATTATGTTCATACTGTGAGTGAACAACAAGCCTGATTAACACTTAGCTGCAAATACATTTAATTAAAAAAAAAATGGCTTTGTTGTTTGTAATTCACATTTCCAGGAGTTATCTGCACGGTTTTAAAATAACTTCCCTTTCTCTGTCTCTTTATGTATGTTCTCCTTTTTGTAGCTTATCAGGTAACCCACCTTTTTATGATGAGACAGAGGAGGAGAACACAGATCTACATAATCGCATCATCTTCTGTCGCATCGTTGCTGGTGAATTTGAGTTTGATTCTCCGTACTGGGATGACATTTCGCCTGCAGGTACATAGCTCCACCACACGATGGCAATAACAACCAGTTGAATTTTTAAAGGCATTGGATGTGTTAGTAGTCAGTAAATAATTGACTATTCTACCGCAGTCTAAATTTAAATGGAGCTTTTAGTTGCAATTTTTATTGTATGCCTCTTAATCAAAGATCTAATTGTCCAAATTACTACTTTTTGATTATTTCCTAACTTGTTAGTTGAAACCTTTAAATTGACTTTTTGTATTGTTTCTCTCTCAGCTAAGGAGCTCGTCTGTCGACTCATGGAGGTTGACCAGATGCTTAGAATCACAGCGCAGGATGCACTTTGGCATGAATGGTAATTGTTTGCATAATCACAGAGCACACGTTTTTTGGCACATGTCTACTGGGTTAGTTCTCACTTGTAAGATGTTTTTTGTCACCTATGACAGGATTGCAGGGAATGGTGCATCTGAGAAGAATCTAAAGGATGGCGTGTGTGCCCAGTTTGAGAAGAACTTTGCAAAGGCCAAATGGCGGGTATGTATTCACTCTTACTCTCTTTCTATAGTAGTAAATAAATGTTGTGATAAAATAGCCTAGTAAGCAGCAGAGGAAAAGGGGGGGGAACAAGATTAAGGCTAGGGCAAACAAATAAAGATGACTAGCGTGAAGCATCAATGATTATGATTATAATTTATCTATTTTTTATGTTGATTGTACATGAGGTACTTTTAGCTCTGCATTCAACTCTGCAGAGGTCTGTCTTACATTTGCAAATGATATGGCGGTGGTCATAAGAGGACATGGGGGTAGTAAATGCTGAGGACCAAGAAGAAGGAAGTCAAGATGGCAGCGCTGACCTAACAGCATAAGTAACAGTTATAACCCTCTTCTCTCTTTCCCCATGTGGTTCCCAGGATTTGAAGGTATTGTTGTTCATTATGAGGGAGAATGGAAGGACAGAGCATGGGCAGAAACTCACCTTCAATCTGGCATGATTCAATAACAAAACATCTTTATGATGACTGAACATCCCCTTTGTTAATAAAGAGGTTTTCACAGTTAGTTATAATAATCAAATCAGGAAACATCTCCAGTCAATCCTCAGTCAGCCTCAAGATGTATTGAACATGTTTGGCTGGTGAAAGTCTTCTCAGATGCTCTGTTCCTGCCCACTGTCACTCATGTCCTGTCCCAGAAGAGATCCATCCACTCTGTCCCACTTTTCTTCATTGGATTTAGACCAAGATGTTCAAAGTGGCTCGCTCTACTCCTTTCTTACTCCTCATCTGCACTAGTATATGAAACCATATTGGTAAAAACAAGTTCATGTTCCACAATAGGGAAAGGGGTTTGCTCATTGTCTGTATTATTTTTTGTGTAGATAAGGAGAGGGAGAAATAGAAAGGATATAAGGGATGTAGGCCACTGTGGACTGTTGAACCGCAGTGTTTTGATCTCTAAGGCCCTCTGTCATTCCTCTTATGTGAATCCTGGTTCATTGACCCATACTGTACCTCAGTGTTACATTCAAGTCATACTTGAAGCTGTACAAAAGCTTCTCAGTCAAACCATATTGTATTCAGTGATATGTCTGTCCAAATGGCTTTTCACTTCCAGAGAATAGATTCCCTGGTTTAAACACAACTTCTAAGCCTACACATTTTCTTTAACTCCTTAAGTGTTTGTAAATCATAATGAGTCAGATGGGTGTAACAGTGACTGAGATTTACACCCATCTGTTCACTTACCTTTTCCAGACAACAAGCAGTCAAGGAGTGGCTTGGAGTGAGTGAGTCTTGAGATTGATTTAAACCAGGGTACAAATGTATCATAGCCTCCTGGAAGTAAACAGATGGCACCAATCTTACTGTCACATCTCACGCTTATTATGATACTGATAAATCATGGTTCCGTGACAGGCTTATTGTCAAATACTTGTTTTCCAATCTTATGTTATTTGCATTGCCATAACCAAATATAGGATCAACGCTTTTCTTTTATTTAACCAATATGGGTGTTAATGAAAAAAAACAACATACTGTAACTCTAATGCCTTTAACACCTATATCTTCCTCTCCTCTTTTTTTTCATCTGTCTGTGTTGCAGAAAGCGATCCGTGTCACCACCTTCATGCAACGATTGAAGAATTCAGAGGCCCTGAATGACAGTTCAGCCGAGGCTCAGAGCACAGAGGAGGCAGGAGATAGTGAGAGAGTGTTGTCCCATGGGACAAGTGATGAGGGAGACAAAGGAACAAGTGATGAAGGAGTGACATCAAGCAGTGTGTCTTTAGAAGTTACGGTTGAAAATACACCGCTGGGTATAGGAAAGGATGAGGGGAGGAGTACGGTCGCAGAAAATCAGGATGAGGCAAAGAAAAGTATAGGCCCATCAGTAGGAACTTCCCCCTCAGATGTTCAGGAGCCTCTCTGTCAGAAAAGCCAATCAAATGCAGCCCTCAAACTCGCACAGGAGGAGTTTGACAAGGTTGGTGCAAAGAAAGCAGCAGGTGATGGAACCAGGAAGATGGCTGCCAACTTGGGTCAAGGTAAAGTTGTTCCAGAATCCAAACCAACTCCCATGACGTCGTCTGACCCCTCCAAGCTGTCAGACGGGTCTTCAGGGACTAACCTGAACAAAAAACACACATCCGCCTCCCCTGATCCTAACAGTAAACGTAAGATGGCTGCAACGCTCCATGGCCCCACACCCAAAGCCTCTGCTGCTGGGACAGCCTCACCAGACAAGAGGCCAGCAATGCAGAAGGACCAGAGGGATGAGACTGATGGAAGCTGGTGTCAGACAGAATTACCTGAGGCAGTGGCAGAGAGGTCAGTGGCAGTCGCTCAAACAGTGGCACCTGAAACTGGGGCTGATGCAGGACGAGGAGTTAGATTAAGGGGTGAGGATAGCCCCATGATGAGAAGGGATAGGGATACTAGGGCAACAGACAGATACAGTGCTGAGCTCAGCATGGCAAGGCCAGGTCCTGCAACAGGACAGGGTTGTTACACAGGCAGCTCTGCTAGTTTGGGCCGTCACGCCACTCCATACAACCCAGAAGTTGGGACTGTAGGAATGGGGATGGCAGGGAGCTATGGGACTCCATACAGTTCCCTATATATGACTGGAAGAGGAATAGGGATGTATGGGACTGGGCTACCACATGGAGCAGGCGGGAGCAGCACTACAAGCGACTGGCAAATGGACAGTGTGATTGAGCAGATCGAAAAGCAAATGGCTGCCGTGCTTGAGAAGATTGAGGGAGACATGCCCTCGCTGCTGGAGCAAATCAGTGACTGCCCTGCAGAGCCGCTACGAGCCAGGAGCACACACGCCTCTCCTGCCACCTCCCGCGCTCGCTCCTCACAACATACCACGACTGCAAACTCTGCAACTCCACCGCCTCTTCCAACCTCTCCCAGGCCTGCGCTGCCATCTCTCCCTCACCTTACTATCCCTCCTCCCTCCTATCCCCCACCCTCCCCACCCACACAATCCTCACCCCAGGCTGCAGGAGAGCAAGAAGACCGGGAGAGACAGAGGGATGCTGCTTCTACCAACCAGTCCACCGGAGCTGGGATGGACAGAGGGCTATAAAACAGTTGTCCATGATGCAATTCACAACAGATGGAACATTGGATTTATGGTTCAAATTTCAAGGGGTTTAGAGACACTGTCTCACACCCAAGTATCATCCACTAACGCAAAAAGGAAAAGTAACCATGTTGATGATGTTTGGTACGGCTGTATGTTCCTTTTGAGAATACTGGTCTGAGAGAAAATTAACTATGGCATTTAAATACACTCATGACTTGAGTGTAGGAGGAGTAGTACATCTCTCTGTATAGAGCTGCAAAAAGAAAGATCATAAAAGCAAATCCAGATTGTGCACATCAAAATGCTTGCAACACAACCTTGTTATACTCAAATCTAAGCATTCAGCGCAGTTTGCAAATCCTAAATGTACACAAGTAAGATATTGTGGTACAATAATCAGCTTATAGTGCGAGTTATTGGGGAGGGGGAGTGTTATGTATAGTAATATTTCCATTATTCCTTACAAAGTGTATATAAATACAAAGAACTTGGTTCCTGATTCCTGCTTTCATCCTATGTTGTAAACTTCCTCGTAACTAAACTGACATTTACTTCTTTTTTAAGCAGCACATCCTATGTCATTATTTTCCATTCCTTTTTATTTATGTAGCTATTAATTCAACTAGTGAGGCTGCAAAATCATAAACTTGCAGTCAAAGAGTTGTACAGATGTTCGCCATTTCATTAGCTGCTGCAGATTGAGATGAGTTTTTATTATATAGCCTAGTGTATTTAAACTTCAATTGTCACTCGAAGTGTTGTGAGTTGCTCCACACCTGTTTGAGAGCTTGATCAAAATTGAGATGCTAGTTTTCAAAGGCTTTGCAATAACAAACACACACACACGCATGCATGCACACACACACACACACACTTCATAATTCTCCACAGTTTTGTCCATGGAGTTTGTTTTGGTTTTTCTCCAGTTTTGTCATGCATTCAATTGTTACTGTTAATTTGATAGTACTGTCTATATTTGCTCCTTTTTTATCATGTAAAAAAGTATTTATGGAAGTTCATTCTGCTTTTGGATCTATGTAATACCAGGTTCTGTGCTTTTCTCCTGAACAAGTCTTTAAATCCACTATCATGTCTGTGTAAACTGTGCACTGTTTGCAAGTCTTTCAATTAGAAAAATAAAAAAAATATGCTTTATATCGTTCGTTTTTTCATTGATTCAAAGTTATTTGACAGGAGTTGATTCAACTCTAATAGCTGTTTTTAATATGAATAGCAGCATTATATAAATGGAATCACGTAAACGCTTTTTATTGCTAAAGCTGAAAGAACCGTTATCCAATGATTTCACAGAGGCATGATAAACGCCATGCCTACAAGTCCCATCATGCCCTACGGGATTTTTGGATTAGTCTACTTGTGGAAGCATGGGGGTGAAGAAAATAATTGTTAAAAGTTAACATGCGATCAAACAATGAACTAGTGTAACATTCAATATACTTGATTCTCTAAGTAGTGTGGAACAACATTAAAGAATAATAATACAATGTACTTGTGATACATGTATTTAAATCAGTTATGGATGAACCCTCTTGAAGGGAATGATGGTTGTGCCTGTAACGTGCACATGTTGCTGCTTTGCTTTGCTTTCAACTGAGTGAGGGGAAACGGTTCTGGAACAGCCGGTCAGGCAGCCGTCCAGCGGAAAAACTCACACAGAGCCACACTTTTCACTTTGCAATCCGCGGTACTGTTAAGTTGTCCCATTCTTTGTTAGTTTTTTTTTTGCTTAAATACAAACCGATTTTAATACTGCAGATCAGGCCGAGTATTATCGGATGTGGTAAGTTCTGCACACTTGTGAAAGCTCTTGGTAGTGTTAGCCCCAGCTAGTTTGCTAACGTTAGCTAGTTAAGCTAACATAGCGGCTGGAAGTAGGAAAAAGTCGTTGGGTGGCTAGATAGCTTTAAAGCTAGCTGCACATAAGCTAACAACTACGCAGTCGTTTGATCTGCGTTACTGGTTATCGTTTACGTTAGTTGTTGTCGGCTTTCTGGACAATTTCAGCGTTGCTCCTCTGCTTACCATAGCATAGAAACCACTGGCACGTAACCGTTAACTACAGATTGGAATTCGCACTTTTATGTGCACGAGACTGCTGTTTCAACTAACGTCCTGTGATGAATACCGTTAACAGTAGCTTGAAAGCTAGTTGGCTACAAACACCAGATGCTCGCAGTGTTCAGAAGCAGAGACAAGCTAACTTGCACCACGCAGTGTTTGTTAGACCACACTGGCAACAATTCACCTTCTATATATGTATTTTTGATAACGTTACGATAGGACGATAATTGATGCTACCACAGCAACTCATTATTGGCGAGGTCTCCTTTTAGCTTGCCAAGTTGGGATGTCTGTTAACATGACATTTATTATGTTCTTTGTTTTGAACTCTGTTGGAATGGTGGAAAATATTGTGTTTATCATTTCGCAGCATTGATGTGCGAATGGGGATCCCCTCGACATGTGTACCCGAGAATATGCGGCCCACTCTTTTCCTGGGCCTTTGTCATTTGCCAGGCACCCCCTCCCCCAATTCTCCTCCTCTGCAAGGAATGCTCACCCCCTAACCTCAATGTGACAGAGGGCCCAGACGCTCAGCATCACTAGGGCTAGCAAGTATCCTACCTGATGTAGTACCTGGCTCAGTTACCATTGGAGCAACATCAGACTTGACTTGAGATGTGTTTTGCTGAACTCTGATAAAGAACCACATCTCGAAACTACAATACCTCAATTGTCGTGCAATGAGTCTCCAATTTGGTATAGCATTCAGATTCTATTGTGTTTCATGGTGCATTTTGTCTTTTGTAAGTTGTGTATATGTAGTGTAGTTCCACAACGAGGCGACTTTTCAACACAAAGCCACAGTCACAAAGATGCTGTTATTGTTGTTGGATTTCATTAATCTGGGATAGACTGGTCAACACTGTTTCAAAATGCTAAAGTATAGTCCGTTTAGGACCTTTGCTTTCTTTAATTTACGTCAGACATGCTCTGCTCGTTATTTCTGTAAGAATTGCAAGATTTTCCTTACAGATATAGCTGGTGGTCCTGCAGTTCATTGTACAGTAACATACATGGCATGCATCTTCTGGTTAAAGGGGCGGGATGGATGCACGTTGGCTTATGTTACGCAGCCAATGAGCGGAGCTCCTGTCCGAGCAGCGTGCTCACAGCCTCCCTTTCCTGTTGAATATTTCAGCCCATGCGTCACAGCTCCTCCGCCCCTTTCTCCCATCTGCCATTTTGGTTTTGTTCCCGTCTGCAGTCGCAAAGCCAGCAACGCAATTACATAGACGAGACTCTCAGCACAACGACATAGTGACTCGACAGTATACCGCAGACCCTCCTAATCCTACACCGCGTTTCTTTTCTTTGTTCGAATCGTCCAAATTACAACCATCGATTTTACTGACATCTAGATACTGCGGGAGAGGAGCGGGTTCGCATTGGGAAGGGACCGAGAAGGATTATTGGTAAGAAAATAGAAATCAATGGAGCACGAGTGAAAAGGCTAGTCTTACATTCGCAAAATAATCTTACATTGGGCGATTAATTTGAATGCTGGTTTTTGTTGAGTGTTGGAATCACGATCGATATTAATAAAGGAGCTATGTTGGCTCGCTGACAAAATGAAACCGTTGCTGTATTTTGCGAGCAGGTTGCATATAGCTACAGCTGCTAGCTGGTAAAGTTGTGTTCCGCACTGGGGGAAATGCAGGCCTAGGCCGAGCTGCTAATGGATAGGCTGGCTGGTGTTTTCTTGCCTCTAAGTTATTTATGTTCCGACTGTGTTCACTTCGCCAAATCACTTAACTGATTAGTGGCAAGCAACGAACTTAATCGGTTTCCTCTTGTTTGTGTGTAGGGACATTTATGTACCGTGTTCTTCAACGTTAAAGGCTTGATTTCGTCAGTTAACATATTGTATTGCTCATTTGATTTGCTGTATCATTGTTTGCCTTCATTTTTGTTTTTGACGAACACTGACGGTTCAGTAAAATACAACGTTGGGTTTTGATTGGTTATATCGTTATTTATTTAACAACTTTGGTCAACTCCCTTCATTGTGCTTATCTGTAGGGACGTAAATAAACGGTTACGTCTGACTTTCTCGACGCCTGTAACGTTAAGTTTAGCTGCATTGGATGCGGAAATTGTGTCCAATCATGAATGCCGTGCAGTGAGGATATGTTCGAGAGATCGCGGCCTGTTTCACTTCCTACAGCGGCTGGGTTTGTCTCGATTGTTCCGTTTATCACAATGTACTTGGATGGTTTTTAAAGATAGACTTTTTTTTTGTTGACGCCCTTTTGATATAGCCACACTGAGGATCGTTCAAACGGCATTGTATGGACCTTGTGTCCACACCTGCAGGCCGCCGTGAGGTGTTGCTCACTTTACCGCAGTGAAGTTTTAATGATTCAGCTCTTTTTGTTGAAACGATGTTGGCGGTCCTTAAATACCGGTATAATGGACAATAGAAGTACAGAAACAGGCCAGCCCTGTCTCCGAGCATGAACATAACTGATAATGCTGCTATTCATGTCTCATCCCAGGCTCAGTTCGCTTTCTAGCAGATTTGTGTTTGGCCAGCAGCCAGTCCAGCTGCTCCCTAGACGAGAAATCCTCTTGAACATGAAGGGGATTGGGCAGCGTTCGGCTTGGATACTGCTGATATAGAGCAGTAGCATTTAGATAAATATTTTTGAACTTATTTGAAAACCTCCATGAAATACAAACATGCTGACACTGAGTTTCTTCACTCTGTTTGATTTACTTAATTGTTGAAACTGTTGACTGATTCGATACATAACAATTGTAAATTAATTAATAAAATCATGTTCATTGGAAATTTTAAATGGCAACATTTGATTTATCTTATCATGCTTCACAACAGGCTTTAACGGTTTGTGTTTGTTTTGATGCGCAGATGTCCAGCTCGCCGCTGTCCAAGAAGCGTCGCTTGTCAGGAACAGAGACGAAGACGGGATCCCATTGCTCCTCATCCAACTCTGTCAGAACTGATCTGTCCCATACACCTGCCAACGTGAGTACAAACACATACACTATTATACTGTTGGTAAAACTTGTTACACAAACTGATGGCAATCCATCTGTTTTTTCAGGGCATGGCTAAGAATGGCAATGATGCTGAGATCGATGAAGGCCTGTACTCCAGACAGCTGTAAGTCAACTGCAAACTGAAGCTGACAAACTGGAATGGTTGTTAAACTAAACGGTTGTTCTAATGGTGCCTTATCTCCTTCCGTAGTTACGTGTTGGGCCATGCTGCGATGAAGCGCATGCAGAACTCCAATGTCCTTATCTCTGGTATGAGAGGTCTTGGAGTAGAGATTGCCAAGAACGTAATCCTTGCAGGAGTGAGGAGTGTCACTGTGCATGACCAAGGAGTCGCAGAATGGAGAGACCTCGCCTCTCAGGTATGTAGAAGCGTGCACTGATATTATGTTGCAAAAATACATGGACGTTTCTTTTGAGAAATGTTTCCCATTTATGGTTTTCAGGCAGTCATTGGTTCACTCAGCCATTATACTTTATTGCAGATTCTGCATTCTGTGCCTTAGTCTTTGAGCCTGAATCCAAAGTACAGTTTGGTTCTATCTGTTATGAGTCACTTGGTTTGTAGTATTGTTGCCATCCAAAAAGAGTACTGCAGCCACCCCCACCCTTGCTAACCATAGGCTGACCCAGATTGATCAGTGGGTGGCCTCTCCCATGGTCAGCTAGAGTGAAGAGATTGTTTGTTATTCTGCTCTGAGTTTTGATGTATTTATCCAAAGGCCATACAGGTCATTGTGAATTGTCTGGCAGAAGATTATGGTTGCATATGTTTGTAATACCCGAGTTAACTCTTGTGCTCTCAAACATTTCTATTTCCGCCTGTGCTATTTGCCCCAGGTTCTTTTTCATTCTGGCTGAATTGCATAGCATATTTCTGTCATCTATTTAATCAACCACTTAATCTCTGGCCACGTCCACACTTGCTACACTTGAACAAAAAGAAACACATCCCCTCATTTATTAGGCAACTAAAAAATGGAACTCTGTGTAGAAAATATCAGCCAGGTGTGTCTGACTGAGGCAGGGTCCAGACTCACTTTATTCTGGAGCAGTCCCGAAAAATCCTTTTTAATTACAGTAAATGTAAACCATGCCTGAATCAAAATAAAAGCAATTCAGCTACATTGCATAAGCTGTAAGCTTCTTTATCGTTATAAATAGAGTTCAAATAAATGTCAGGAGAGGAAATATTCTTATACCATTTCTCCTTATTACACAGTGAAACCGAAATAAAGTAAAGCTGTCGGTCAAGTCTTTCCACTTTTCCAACGCTCATAAACTGTGGTTAAATCAACCTTTAATGCAACCAGCTACTTGTCAAAAATGCTGGCTCAGAAGGCTGCCTTTCCCCACTTTCTTTTCTCTGCCATTGAGGATACCAGCTGAGTGGCTCACATTGTTTGTAGGCAGACCACTTAATAGGCTGTATTTTGAGCCCTCATTTGACAGCAAAATGAAAGAGGGAGTGATAGGAAAGATTTTGAAGTGTTCTTCTGTTTGAATTGGGTGACGAACCTTTCCAAAAATCTTGTATGCAAGTAATCA
The DNA here is from genome assembly GCF_902827175.1 of Gymnodraco acuticeps. Taxonomy (NCBI): domain Eukaryota; kingdom Metazoa; phylum Chordata; class Actinopteri; order Perciformes; family Bathydraconidae; genus Gymnodraco; species Gymnodraco acuticeps. Next base: position 152,644 of record NW_022990058.1, on the reverse strand, counting down.
TATTTGGCTTATTGAATATTTAACTTGGTGTCAGTATTTCCCTGACATTTTGTATATCATTGTTGCCAGTTTTACCTGCGGGAGGCAGACCTTGGGAAGAACAGGGCAGAGGTGAGTCGGCTGCGTTTGGCTGAGCTCAACAACTACGTTCCTGTGACTGCCTTCACCGAAACACTCACTGAAGACTTCATGACCGATTTCCAGGTATGACTTGGCTAGAACCTAGTGCCTAACTGATTCTCACAGCCAGAAAGGAAAGAAAAATGGATGTTCACGGGTATTTTTCTTTTTTGTGTCCCAGGTCGTAGTGCTGACTAACTCAAATATAGAAGAGCAGCAGCAACTGGGAGAGTTCTGCCACACCAAGGGGATCAAGCTGGTCATCGCAGACACACGTGGCCTGTTTGGGTAAGATTCTGACTTTTCTACTTCATATTCTTTCCTAATGCACGTGTCACTGTCTAATGCTGTGTAATGTTGTGTTTTACAGCCAACTTTTCTGCGACTTTGGTGACGAGATGTTAGTGTTAGACACCAATGGAGAACAGCCACTTAGTTCCATGATTTCTATGATCACCAAGGTTAGTCTTTACATCTGGCCTAAATAATTTTTCCGGCTACTTGCTGTGCTTGACAATCAGAAAAAGCTTTACGTTTAACATTATTTGGACAATGTTGTTCATTCTTGGTTTCTCCAGGACAATCAAGCGGTTGTGACATGTCTGGATGAGACTCGCCATGGCTTTGAGAGCGGAGACTACGTCACCTTCACAGAGGTTCAGGGTATGACGGAGCTCAATGGCTGCTCGCCAGTGGAAATTAAAGTTCTGGGTAAGTCCTGTTTCTATGTGAGAAAACAACATGTTTTGGTTAGTCTGGTTATAACCAACTTACATTGACGTGACTTCTTCCCTGTGCAGGACCCTATACCTTCAGCATCTGTGACACAACTGGCTTCATGGATTACATAAGAGGAGGAATCGTCTCCCAGGTCAAGATGCCCAAGAAGATTGCTTTTGTAAGTGGCTTCCAATCTCCACACCTAATTATGTTTTCGTGACATGGCGATTGTTTTTCAATCATAGAACTTTTGGAGTTGCACTCTTGCGTGCAATTGAAAATATTTTCTTACATGTTGTGCTCCTGATCAGCAAAGGGGTTTCTAATTGCCACATAAAAGCCCTCATAATTTGCTAGTGGAACATTTTAACCAGTCTAACCGTACTCATCTCGTTTGTCTTTCCCGTGCAGAAATCCATCTCTTCTTCCATGGCTGAGCCTGAGTTTGTGCTGACAGACTTTGCCAAGTTTGATCGCCCAGGACAGCTGCATGTGGGCTTCCAGGCTATCCACGCCTTCCAGAAGAAACACAACCACCTTCCTGCACCCTGGAACAAGGTAAATCCTACTCGTGTCTTTTTATAAATACCACAGCGGCTTGAAGAATCTTGGATTTGGTTCACTTACTCAGTAGAAATCTCAACTATGTTAACCATGTTTAAAGCTTTCGATAACTATTATTGCATTCTAACCTTGTTTTTATTGTGAAAGTTGTTGTGAGAAATAATTAAATAACTTCATAACTAAGATAACGCAAAGTTTATTTGCAGCACATTTCAAAATGTAATGTCAGTCGGTGAGTTGTCTTAAGCCTTTTGTAACATGCAGACGTGTGTTTACTCTAGGCTGATGGTGAGGAGTTCTTGACATTGGCCAAGGAGGTCAACGCTGCCCAGACGGGGTCTGCTAAAGTGGAGCAGCTGGACGAAACTCTTATCAAAAAGCTGTCGTTTGTCGCTGCTGGTGACCTGGCCCCTCTCAATGCCTTCATCGGAGGTCTGGCTGCACAGGAAGTGATGAAGGTCAGTTGCACACTGGGTTTAAATTGAGGTAGATTCGGTCCTGAAGTAGCCGCTTTTATTTTGTTTAAATCACGTTTTCAGTCTCTTGGTATGCTGCGGTGTATGTTATTGAAATGCATTATCAGTCATTCAAACCCTTCTGAACATGCACTAACTAACCAGTTGAATTATTTGTTATACAAATGCATTCTTTAACTGTGCCCTTAAATGCTTGTTGTTCCTTCAGGCGTGCACAGGAAAGTTTATGCCTCTTATGCAGTGGCTGTACTTTGATGCCCTGGAGTGCCTGGCTGAACAGGAAGGAGGAGCCGAGCTCACAGAGGAAGAGTGTGCCCCTGTAAGTGTTCAGCTTCCCACACTTATACTGAGGAAGGATGCTCATGATGGTGGCAATAAATAGTGGTGTTAACGAGCTCTATCTTGTTTCCCAGAGGAACTGCCGATATGACGGGCAGATTGCAGTGTTCGGCACCAAGCTGCAGGAGATGCTTGGCAAACAGCGCTACTTCCTGGTGAGTCTGCCAAATAAAAACACTTTGCAGGACCTCTTCTTACATCTTGTTGCTAAGAGAGTCAGGGGATCATTTCTATTTTGTGTCAGAATCCCATTATAAAGCCAAAATTGATCAAATCTGCTAACCAGTATTATCTCTATAGCCCAAAAAGAAATGTATTCAGCCTTTCATTCCAAAGTACAGTACACCTAGGTAGCTTTTCTCACTGAGGTTTTAAGCATTCCAGGTTGTTCTTTTTGTATCAAATTTTAAAAACCTCTGCAACATTACTAAGTCACATAGCCTAGCAAAACCGATGAACCTTGGCTACTGCCATCTGCACACGTCACTTTATTGGCCGATGCAATAAGGATGGTTTATAGCTAATGCAGTAGATGTTCTTGTTCTCCGATGATGATCTAGCCATGCTAATACTGATGCACCCTGGGTGTAACTGAGTGCTACTCTGCTTCTCACGCTGATGGTATCAGTGTGTGCTGAGGAGAATTTATAAATGGGACTTCTTGGTTATGCTTTCTCAGCGATCATGTGGTATTCATTTATTATTAAATGTTCCTACTGTGAAAGAAAGGATAAATCAGAGGGGATGTGGTTTTAATCATTTCAGGTTGGAGCCGGTGCCATTGGCTGTGAGCTGTTGAAAAACTTTGCCATGATTGGACTGGCGTGCGGGAAGGGCGAGGTCATTGTGACGGACATGGACACCATCGAGAAGTCCAACCTCAACAGACAGTTCCTCTTCAGACCCTCCGACGTTACGGTCAGTACCATCTACGCCATATTGATCAACCGGTCTGTTGATAGATATGGAAATCGATTTAGATTTCCAGGCAGTGCTGCATATGGATTTCTTGTGTATTGTAGCTGCTCCTGAATGCACTTCTGTTAAATGCTGTTGATGGACAATATCCTGAGGAAACATTAAATGAATCATTGTCGGTGTATTGTTTTAATCAATTGCCGGTACCTTTTTTAGTGACCGATAGGTATAAGAACACTATTATTGATAAGTGACTAGTCTTGTCTCAGTTTAGCCACGGGTCATGTTTCCAAAAAAGTTGTGGTTTGAGGAGCCTTAAAAAACAAGTGCTGTAGGCCGTAACTATTGTTGGAACGTTAGTACTGGTAGCCATGTAAAGATTTGTGTACGTTCCATAAGTCAGTAATGATAGAGGCATCACTGTACTGGCGGACCTGCTAGTTGTCATTTTTCATGAAAGTGAAAATAAATAAATGTTGTTTGTATGTGGTTACAGAAAATGAAGAGTGACACAGCTGCAGCTGCAGTGAAGCAGATGAACCCCTCCATCAGGATCACAGGCCACCAGAACAGAGTGGGCCCCGACACAGAGAGGGTCTACGACGACGACTTCTTTGAGAGCCTTGATGGCGTGACAAATGCACTGGACAATGTTGACGCACGTAAGGAACACAACTCTATTTGAACTGCTTCCTTTTATATAAAATCAAATGTACGATCTTGAAACCAAACATCATCCTCTTTATTTATGCGATTTCTTCTGCCTTGTGTTTGTGCCCGGTGTGTAGGTATGTACATGGATCGGAGGTGTGTGTACTACCGCAAACCCTTACTGGAGTCCGGTACTTTGGGTACCAAAGGCAATGTGCAGGTCGTGATCCCCTTCCTCACAGAGTCGTACAGCTCCAGCCAAGACCCACCTGAGAAGTCCATCCCCATCTGCACCCTCAAGAACTTCCCTAATGCCATTGAACACACACTGCAGGTCAGTAGAGCACAACGTATGAAATGTGTAAATAAATATTGAATATAGTCTACCGACATAGCTTTTGTAAATCATTATTTAATGATTAAACATGAGAACTGCAATATTTCTAAAAATGTGTCCCAATATGATTAAATGGAAAAATAATTAAAATGCTATGCCAGAGATGATAACACTACCTAACAGTTTCTTGTTTTACACTTGTACTGTAAATGTGATTTAATGAATTGAGTGTTGGAGTAATGTTTTCTCTCTCTGCAGTGGGCCCGCGATGAGTTCGAGGGACTATTCAAACAGCCAGCGGAGAACTCCATACAGTACCTCTCGTGAGTTAGCTTCCCCGACGTGTCAATGATATCCCTGTAGTTACCTATACATATGACCTGCTTTTTTATCAAGAACGTTTTTTTTAATACTGTATCTTGCAGTACTAGTTTAAGCTGTGTTTGTTTTTTCTTATTGATCTCTTCAGTACTTGGAAAAGCTAGCCTCATGACTGATCTACAACCTGTGAACGAGCTCAGCACGGTCCCCATAGTTGTTGGATTTTTTTTGACAAAATCCCACATTAACATTTATTTTTAAACTGGTTGAAAGAATGTTACGCTGACAAAATGTCATAGGGTTTTACCTCGTATACGTTCATGGGACAAAATAAATTGAACAACAGGTGCCTCTTACCTGGTTTGTAACCATCTTATGAGGGTTCTTCATGACTTGTTTTTGCAGAGATCCTAAATTCATGGAGCGTACTCTGAAGCTCCCCGGAGCTCAGCCTGTGGAGGTGCTGGAGGCCGTTTACAAGAGCCTCGTCACAGACTGCCCCCACAGCTGGGCCGACTGCGTCGCCTGGGCACGCAACCACTGGCAGTGCCAATACAGCAACAACATCCGCCAGCTCCTGCACAACTTCCCCCCCGAGCAGGTACATATTCCGCTCTCTGCACGATGAATACAACCGTTCAATTGGAATGCTTGTGTTCTGGTCCTGGGTTTTTCACCTCATTCATATGGACTCTAATGGCGCGTTTCCACTGCAGGCCTCGCTCGGTTTGGTTAGGCCTTATTAGGCCCGGCTCACTTTAATGCTGCGCTTCCATTACAGTTTAGGAACTGGGGCAGTTACTATAGTAACGCAGTGTAGGCGGAGCCGTGACGTCATCTTCAATGAGAGCCCCAGAAAAACAACACAGCCGTTAGCTCTTAGCACTCAGAGCTCACAGCTCTTCATATCTGTTCAGAAACTAGACAAAAGTTAAACAAGTACAAACCACAGACTGCCTGTGTCATGGCGAATACAGTCGCTGGTTTATTTATGTCTGTATAGGCCGTTGTTGTGAGTGTGGACGGTCGGAGCATATATAACGTTAGCTTAGCCAAGCTCCATTTAGAAAACACGCATTTTAAAAGGTGTTTCGCCTGCCGTCTGTCTGCAGACTTGTCAAAGCATTAATTCATGTTTTTTACTAACCGGTATCAGTATGTTGTTACTTCGGCATCATTTTGAAACGTGTATTACAATTAAATCACGGTCAAATATGTTCACCTTGTTGTAGTTGTAGCCCCCTTGCCAGCGATTCTCTCTCTAGTTTAACATACTCAGCCTGGTTGTTCCTGGCCCTAGAACCACGATTTAGTCGGGCCAGAAAAAAGGAGAAAAAGTAGCCCCGGGCCAAAACTAGGCCAAGTGGAAACGCAACCAAAAACGGGCCCCGCACGGCTCGGCACGCTTAAAGCGAGCTACCCGCTGCAGTGGAAACGCGCCATAACATAGCTATATGCCCTGGTAATTTATGTGTTTATTTAAATTGTCTTAATTATTTATTAGCTTTTTCCTCAATGTTATCAGCTTGTAAAATTGCCTTTGTTTTAGTCTCCTGAAAAGTCAACTCTGGTGTGTAGAGTTTCGTTTTTAAAACACTAATGTACCGACTGGGGACCCACGATTGCATTTTTCAGCCAGTACCGGTGTTTAGAATAACAAGTTAGCAGATGTTTTACTGCTTAGGTTTTGTTTTGTATTCCCTTTTTGGGCTAGAGAAACAGAACATTGTAATTATAAAAAAATATATAAACTGCCTTTCAAGCCATCATCACGCAAACATTCTTAAAAATTAACTTGCAAAAGCTTCTTTAGTCTGCTATACAGTTACCAACTTAAGGAGACGATTTTCAGTATTAAACAGGGATGCAAACTTGTCACCTTTCGGCGAAATTCGCCGTTTTGGATCCAAAATAGGTCGTTTTTGTGAAGATCTGCAATAAACATATTTTTGGGGTCTGGGACCCGGAGTAATCTGCTACCGCGAGCTGTTGTGTGCCATCGTGACACGCATGGTGTTCTTTTTTATATATTATAATGAGGTGCGAGCTGTGTGCTCGAGTCTTCCTGCCTGTCGGCTCTGCTCATCGATGTATGATGAGGCTCCGCTCCGCCATGATGGTCTAGCTTCAGCAGCTACATTACCTACGGGTGCGTTCGTTAATATTAACTGTGCGGTCCGGAACGTAGCAAAACATTGAAATACTTAAATAAAGTACAGGTATCTCAAAATTGTACTTGAGTTTATGAACTTAGTTAGTTAAGCCTTGCACAGTGGCATGAAAATACATTTTCAAAATGCTCAACAGTGCTGCCAACATTATAAACTAATGTATTTCTATTAGATGTGACTCTTTAGCGTTTCTGTTATTATTACCTGCTGCTTTAGTTGTTCTGACTGCTAACATCCTGTTATTCCTCATTTTAAAGCCGATATTCCGTGGGGTCGGGGGCTCGGATCCTTGTCACCTTTTTCATACCTGATAAAAAGTACTGTGTTTTACCAACCATCATCTATAACCTGTAATTGTTATGATAAGTAAGGTAAGGTTGATCGTTCTAATCCTTAAAAACAACACAGGCGTTTTGTTGTTTTTATCAAATTAAAAACCTCTGCAACATTACTAAGTCACATAGCCTAGCAAAACCAATGAACCCTGGCTACTGCCATCTGCACACGTCACTTTATTGGCCGATGCAATGAGGATGGTTTATAGCTAATGCAGTAGATGTTGTTGTTCTCCGATGATGATCTAGCCATGCTAATACTGATGCACCCTGGGTGTAACTGAGTGCTACTCTGCTTCTCACGCTGATGGTATCAGTGTGTGCTGAGGAGAATTTATAAATGGGACTTCTTGGTTATGCTTTCTCAGCGATCATGTGGTATTCATTTGTTATTTGTGGCCTTCAGCTCACCAGCTCTGGTGCCCCCTTCTGGTCCGGCCCCAAGAGGTGCCCTCACGGCCTAGACTTCAGCACTAGCAATGTAAGTATGGTTTTCTAATGTCAATCTCTGAGATGTTCTGAACTTATCTCTCCTCTCGAGATACTGACCGATGACCTTTGTTTAATAGGAGCTGCACCTGGATTATGTAGTGGCAGCAGCCAACCTGTTCGCCCAATCATACGGCTTGAAAGGCAGCGCTGATCGTGCAGGTGTGATCAAGATCTTGCAGGATGTCAAAGTGATCCCCTTCACTCCTCGTTCAGGGGTTAAAATCCACGTCTCTGATCAGGAGCTGCAGAACAGCAATTCCTCTGTTGGTAAGATGCACACATGTATGTACCAACAAATCATTTAAAGCATTACACTTTAAGATCTTCAGCCGAAGAGTTGTTTAGGCAAATTACTGGTGTTGTCGGGTCATTTTGAATGCATTGTGACACATTCGCAACTGCTCTTTTTTCATAGATGACTCTAGACTGGACGACCTGAAGGTCCAGCTGCCTTCCCCCGAGGCTTCCACGTTCAAACTGTGCGCTGTTGACTTTGAGAAGGTAGACGTTCTTTTCACCTCTCTGTGTTTAACTGGAATTATTTATATGCTGCGAGTCCTCAATGCAAACATAACCTGCACTTATTGTAGCTCTATTTTTCTGACTGTCGTGGCCCCGTGTTAACAGGATGATGACACCAACTTCCACATGGACTTCATCGTAGCATCATCCAACCTGAGAGCAGAGAACTACGACATTCCCCCTGCAGACAGACACAAGGTGGGGAACTGCTTTTCATGGCTTTGAGTTTCATTTTTAGTTTCGTTGTCAGGTTGCAAATGTAGCTCCTTGAAACAGTAGTTTAACTTTGTTCTTTCTCCAATACAGAGCAAACTGATCGCTGGCAAGATCATTCCTGCCATCGCCACGACCACGGCAGCTGTGGTCGGCCTGGTGTGCCTAGAGCTCATCAAGATTATCCAAGGACACAAGAAGCTGGAATCATTCAAGAATGGCTTCATGAACTTGGCTCTGCCTTTCTTCGCCTTCTCTGAGCCCATCGCTGCTCCCTCACACAAGGTAGGCACCGTTTGTTTTCCTTTCTGTACTCAATATGTAAAGTGGCATCTTTTAACCACTAATATACCAATTCAAACAGTAAATAGATGTTTTAAACTCCAATGATGATCTAGCCATGCTAATACTGATGCACCTGCCTGGGTGTGATGAGTGCGACTTGCCTTCTCATGCTGATGGTTTCAGTGTGTGCTGAGGAGAATATGGATTATTAGTAGGGATGGGAATGATTAATCGAATATTTGAAATTATTCAGGAGTTCAAATACGAGTTATGAATATATATATTTATTTTTTTGGAGGGGTGCCTAAGTTGATTACATATGATCAAATGGAATAATTCAATGTATACGACAGTGCCATAGCTAAGTGTGTTAGGTCTAAAGGTGTGTGTTGCTCCGCTCACCGGTCCCTCTCAGCGGGCAGAGCTGCAGGTGCTGATCCCTCTCTCTCTGGTGTCCGGTTAGACTTCACTCGTGTTTATGTCCAAATCCATCAGATCTAGCTTGTTCTAGCTAATGATATGGCTGCTGCCCCTCCCTACACGCAGACTCAAACCTCATCTTATGGCCACATTCCAGCTGAGGGTCTTCTCTACAGCTGGCCTGATAGTGAATGGCCTCCGCACCGCCTCTCCCCTGAGTAGACATGCTCATATTCTTAAACAAGAATGAGTATTGAATAGCTGCATTCTGTGCATAGCCCTGTTATAGGTTGTTCTCTGCTGTAATAGGGTTACGTTACCCTAACGGAGCGTCCACACAGCAGCGTGCGTTGACGCTTGGAGGTGGGCGTATCTGAAGCTTGGGGATTTTTTGCGACCAACAACCAATCACATGAATCTCCCGCCCCCGACATACAAAGCAATAGCAATGTTAAAACGAAGTAAACTGGATATAAAATCCCCAAACAGGCGAAAACCTACCAGATTCACCCACTGTCTCTGCCACCTCCCTCCATGCCTCGCTCCTCCGGTTTGTATCCCGGTAGATGAACAGAGACTGATCATACAGCACCGGGTGATCACTACCGCTACAATGAATTTTCCCTCCATTTTTTTGAATATGAGGAAATGACCTGCGTAGTCTCTCCCAGGTTTGATTGGCTACTGCTTGTACTGGCAGATTTGCATAAAGGGATTTCATTGGCTGACGCCTCCGTCGAGTCGTCAAAAGTTGAACATTGCTCAACTTTTGAAGCCAGCAACGCCAGCAACGCTCCACGTCGCTTCCCAAAATGCAGTTCAGCTAAAAGTGACGTCACCCCATTCAAAGTGAATGGGCAGAAGCGTTTGAAGCTTCAACGCACGCCGCCGTGTGGACGGGCCGTAACCCGTTATGTTGTTCGTGTATGATCCCTCTTTCATTTAAAAACCAAGTTATGTTAAGCATGAAAGCTGTAGGCCTATCGCTGGCAACTGTTCAAACTGTGATCACCGGCTCAATACATTTGACAAATTCCACTTGGTTTCTGTACTTATTTGAACATGTATTTATTTGTTTGTTTTTTTTTTCTAGGATATGTACATTTCGGTTAACCGTTTTTTTGGGGGTCGGATATTCGCTTTGTTTTATTTGTTTTCAAATTCCCATCCCTAATTATTAGATGTTTGTATTGTGTCTTCTACCCCTCTAACTGGGTGCTGTTTGTGGTGTGATGTGTCATGATTGGCCTTAACCCATTACTCTTGGTGTTCTTACAGTACTACGAAATTGATTGGACGTTGTGGGATCGCTTCGAGGTCACAGGATTGCCGCCCAACGGGGAGGAGATGACACTCAGACAGTTCCTGGATTACTTTAAAGTACGTCATCATCCAGTCCTCTTCACTTCACCACCTCGTGGTGTCTGTTGCACCCTTAATGAAACCTCTGTTTCTCTTCTTGTCAGACTGAGCACAAGTTGGAGATCACCATGCTTTCTCAAGGAGTGTCCATGCTGTATTCCTTCTTCATGCCTGCTGCCAAACTCAAAGAGAGACTGGACCTGCCGTGAGTATACTGTCTCGATGCACCTCAAGACAAACTCACATTGTGAGTGTTGTAGTCCTAATGGTTTTCTTCTGTGTCCTCTAGGATGACGGAGATTGTCACCAAGGTGTCCAAAAGAAGCTGGGCAAGCACGTGAAAGCCCTTGTGTTTGAGCTGTGCTGCAACGACCTCACTGACGAAGACGTGGAAGTGCCCTATGTCAGATACACCATCCGCTGAGCTCCACACTGAACCCACCCACATGAGGGTGGTTGTTGCAGGGGGGAGAAAAGGGTGGGTGTTCTAAGTGAGGAGAATGGGTGGTTGATCCAGGTCACCTCTATTGGATCAATCGGTTTGTTTTTTTGGGCCTGTGGTTTGTGTAAACCTGTGCCTGAGTGTACATAACCCCAGTAAGCTGATTTATGGATACTTGTCTGTGTGTTAGGGATCCACTTGTTGCTCGGCTGCAGGATTAGGCGTCTCATTGGAGGAAAGGAGCATGTATACTGGACCTTTTTGATGTTTCTCAGTAGCAGAACCTCTCCGCTCAGTTTAATTCTAAGCCTTAGTGTTCTCTTGGTACTCCATAGCCCAGCTAGTGTCCCTGTGAAACACTATTTAATAGCCTTCAGCACTAAAGGATGGCTCTTTTAATCCAGCCCACTGACACCCCCCCTCCACTCTACTTGCTCTCTTCCCTCCTCAAACCCCTGTCTTGTAGACCTGGTCCCAGGTTTCGGTTTTGTTCTTTTTAAAGATGCACCTCATTTAATAAAAGTTCAGCCAAGAATCCCCAAAATAGCAATTTGTGTGTTGAGAATCCATTTCCCCCTGACCATATCACTGCCCATAGTTCTACCCGAGACCCTACATTTGAAACCGTAGAAGCACCTGAAGACACGGCTAAACCTGAGTCAACAGCCTCTCCTCTGGAGTCGGCAGAATAGGAACCCTTGTCGTTTAAGGCGCCCCTACGCCACCTCATCTAGCACTCTGAGGCTCTTGCACATGACATCAGTTTTCTTCTTTTTCTCTTTATCTTTCATGTGTTGTGTTCATTTATATTATTATTTTTGGGCAGGGGGGGCGCAAACACCTTGTTGATCATTAATTAATTGTCTTCTTTCTACTTTGTTATCTCCAAAAGACTTTACAGTATCAGAGCAAGGCAATGAGATGTATCTTGAAATGAGAGCACTTAGTGTGATAGTGAATAAACATGTACAAAAAAAGGTTTTCTCTGGTTGTTTGTCTTTTTCTGAGGTTTAAATAAAAACAAATGCAATGCAGGTCTTTAGTGTGTGACGTGTCGGGTATTAATGTGTTTTTGCTGTGTGACCTGCTTCTGGCACTTTATCAGAAGTTTCACTATAGGTCATATCCCGGAAACACAGCCTACATCAGCTAAATGACTACCTGTGAATTTTAAATGAAAAACCGTAATGTTTTTAATACACACATTTTTATAGAAAGAAATAAAAAAATAAACGTGTTTATAGTTCAACTTTTGAAAAAGAGCACTTCATATTTTCTGTTATGAGTTTGCTCTCTTCCTCTATTGTCACTGAGTGTTTTGATTAAATCAGGCCCTTCGATCTACAAAGTTATAAAAAATGTGATTTATTTGTTAACCAAATTAAATTATATTCAATAAGTCACATTTTAAACCCTCTGTGACGAGCCGGTGCATGAAAATGAGCAGCCCTAAAGGATGTGGTCGGGTGCGAGATGAGGAAGAAAGTGAAGAGGAAGGAGTGCACTTAACTCTGACAAGCTTCCTGCAAACAACTCGCTGAGAGTTACACAAACGTAGAAGAGACCGGAGTGAATTTGGATTATTTGAACCTTTCTCATTTTGGGAATGTTTCTGTGAAGATGCATTGAAGACAAGATGGAAGTGGAGGAGACAGTTGAAACGAGGACTTCCTGGTATGATACCTTTTTACAGTCGACTTCATCTGTGGTTTCAAATCTTAACCCGTTGATATTGTTCAGTTACCTTTCTTTCAATGTCTTTTGATATAACTTGTAGCACATATCTGCCAAATAAGTCAAGTAGGCATATGATACTGTGACTTACTCAGCTATTTAGTGTTGTGTGTTAGTGATGAGATGTATCTCAGGTTAAAGAAGATAACTGAGTGGCTGTTTGGTTCTGCCCTTTTTTAAGGTCCACAGCACAAGGGGAGGCACACTCTATCCCCTGTGACAATGCCGGGGTAAGTCACCCAACATCTAATTCATTTTTTTAAGGCCATTATTTTATTCTAAACCCAGATGTGCACTCTTCTTAAAACCAATAATATTCATTTAACATACATTCCTGCTTTTATAGAAAAAGAGAAAACAAGACCCGGCACCTGGACCTGCGATCAGAATCAACGAGGTGAGGCATATCTGACACGCACCATTTAAACTGCCTCTTCTTCATCTTACATCTCTTCTGAAGTCTCTCTGTAACTAGCGGAAGTTAGTCAACCTTACCTTTGTGACCACAATGCTGAGAGCTGACAGTTATGATTCAGAACATGTTCAGCTGTGCGGTTGAGAAGAGAAGGTTCTCTGAATTCCATTTAATGTTGATTATAGGACGTATGTTACATTTTAGCAACTGTTATTTCACTTTTTTTTTTTTTCAGATGACCCTTTTGATGTAATCTTTATCTTGCGTATCATAAGCACACAAAGATACATTTTTTACTGTAGGTATTTTAATACATCTCAGTCTGACACTTAAGTGAATTTACAGCTGATGTGGTTAGTGTGGCAAAAACAGGCAGACATCTTGTATTTACTATAGAAGCACAGCTTCAACCTTCTTCCTCTTTGAAAGAGTCACACAGGAAATGAGAGATCTGCACCATGCAACATCTCACCCCTCTCGACATCTCTCTCTTTCCTGAACACTGTCATGTATTTCTCAATTCACTTTGAGCCTTTGTGTGACCTGTTATGCATTATCAGGATGAAGAGGAAGATGAGGATGATGAGATGATGTCTGAGCACATGAGGGATTCAGAGGTAAGGTGTTCTTCCTGTGCAGGTGCCAGATGTGTGTTACGTGATTTTAAATTAATCTAATGCACAACCTGTAAAGGTTTGAATAATGGCACTGTGATAAGCTTGTGGACCATTTTGTCTAAATATTAAAAGCTGGAAATGTATGTTTTTAATGTTGATTTCACTTTAGGAGCCCAGTAATAAAAGGGTGAAACCTGTGGTGAAGTCAAATAGCCTAACAGGCGTCATAACCCCGGTGAAGACCCCTGCTCTAAAACGCATAGGACAGTCCATTTCGGTAACAATGCACAAACACATTCATATACCTGTTGTTATACAAAAACAAAAGCTAACGGTGTTAACGTTCACTGCTCTTTTCAACAGCGGTCTATTAGCTTTCGTACAGAGGCTCGACCTTTGCCCCCAGCTGCCCTGCGCCCTCGCACAAAGGCCTCGTCGTTTCCACGCCGACGCAACAGCCAATGCTGGAGCGACACTGTGGAGAGCCATGACCTCACTGCAAAGGAGATCAAAAGACAAGAGGTGCGAAGGGCAGTGGGTTTGACCTTAGACCAGCTGCAGAAACTAAACTAACACAGGTCTTTTAATTGCAATGTTTTTGCGGGGTATGTGGGTCGTGCAGGGGAAATGTGGTTGCAGTGTGCCACTAGTGAGCCCTCTACACAAAGCAGGTCACCCTTGAAAAAGAGATCTTTTGATCTCAAGGGGCTTCACCTGGTTAAATAAAGGCTACAAACAAACAAATGAAGCAGCGCTACCCAACACGATGATTATGAAAGAGGATGTGAGCTGGCACTCCAGGCTCAACTTCCTTTTTAGAACAATCAGCTGTGAGGTTTCATGCTGTCCGTCTGTAATTTTCACGTGTGTTCTGCAGGTGATCTATGAGCTGACTCAGGGGGAGAGACAACTCATTGATGATCTCAGTCTGGTCAAGAAGGTACGTGTACACTAAATAAAAGCATATTTTACCCCTGGAATTATTACTATACAGGCCCTGACACAATATGTAAAGGGCAAGAGACTAGACAGACTAAGAGGTACGAGCCACCCCCCCCCCCCCCCCCCCCCCCCCCCTTTAGAAAAATTACCAGAAAAAAACAACTAAAAAGAAACACAAAATGATGAAAAGAGGCACTGAACCACTATAAAGAGATGACCACAAAGAAATTGCAAAGAGACACAAAACCACCACGAAGCATGTGTACGAGGCGCCTATCGGACCATTGAGTCATAATCCTCCCGTGCTATTACTTTATATCAGAACACATTCTGCTGATTTCACTTTTTCACCCTTTGACACACTTTAGGGTGCTGCATTAACTCTCTCCTTTAGGTACTTTTGCTTACTGTTCTCTGTGTGATACAAGGTGTACTATGAGCCCATGCTGAAGTTGGACATCCTGACAGAGAGTGAGCGTGGACAGATCTTTGGTACGCTGGACTCTCTCATTCCTCTCCATCAAGGTAAACCGTGTTTCTGCTTTGAACTCTCTCTTAGTTTCCTAATCATGTATAAGGCATTCAGAGCTAAATAAAAAATCTGGGTAAATATTGTCGCTTGTTGGATTTCATTGTTTCATTATTGTATCTGTTAACTTCACACACTGTATATTCAAATATTATAGTTTTTCTTTCATAAAATGCATGACAGTGGACCAACACTGAATTGAACACTGTCACAATAGATTTAGCAAATATGTCCCAGATGTCGACATACAGTACATTTTGTGAATGTGGTGACATTGATGTGTTGAAAAATACCTACAAAAAAAGCCTCTAAAAGCATTCCTTTATTTAATTAAAGATGCCTGGCATAACTGAGTGAGAGATTGCTGATTATGCTTTTTTAGGCAAAGGAACATGAAGGAGTTTAATGTTAATCTCTCTCCGAGCTGTACTTACCCTGGTATTCATTGGGCAAATATCAATACAACAGTTTGAGTGTATTTTTATTTATTTTTATTTATTTAGATCTTCTGAGTCGCCTTGAGCGGCTGCGGGGATCAGAGAAGACAGTCGGGCAGGTGGGGCCTACTCTAATGGACTGGGTGAGTATTTCCATGGTTACCAAGGACTGATAGAGAATAAGAGAAAATGGCACAGCCTCCTTCACTCTCTCTAGTTCCTGTATTTACTCTATCATGTTCTTCTCTAAACCGGAGCCACAGAGTTCAGTCTGGCTTTTTATCTCACCGCACGTTTCTTCTCATTGCTCATCACTCCTCCCCTCCTCCTCTCTGTAGTTTCCTTGCCTTGAGGCCTATGTCACATACTGCTGTAACCAGGTGGGTGCTAAAGCCCTGCTGGACCAGAAGAAGCAGGAGAAACGGGTGGAGCACTTCCTTCGGCTGTGCCAGGAGTCCTCGTTCAGCAGGAAACTGGACCTGTGGAACTTCCTGGATCTCCCTCGGAGCCGCTTGGTGAAATACCCCCTGCTGTTGAAAGAGATACAGAAGTGCACGCCTCCAGAGCACCCGGATGAGGACTCATTGCCTGATGCTGTGAGTTGGAGATACACAAATTCATGTCCATTTTTTCTAAAAGGATCTATATTATCTATACTTTGGCTTTTAAGGCAAGATGTGTGCTGCTTTAAATATACCAGTGTTTTCTTGAAATTTGCTGAAATGTTGTAAAATACAAAAATACTTGTATTGCCTATTTCATTATATTCACAATTACTATAATAATAATAATACGTGTATTTAGTATAGCACCTTTCACAGAAATACAATTCTCAAAGTGCTTCACAAGAAAGAACACAAGTTCAAATTAAGACCACAGAAGCATGAATTCAAGGCAGAAATGAACATAAAAACAAAAACACAGACCCCATAGAGTCCGAAAGGAACAAACATAAAAACATAACACATCACACACATCTCCAGTAGAAACAAAAGCCAAAGTAAAAAGATGGGTCTTCAGTTGTTTTTTTTAAAAGCTTCTCCAGAGACTGCAGAGTGGATGTCTATAGTAGTTAAAATGTCTGTATTAGTAGTACTAGACACAACATTTGTCTGGCTGACTGTGGACACACTTACACAAATTATTAAGACCTAAGATATTTTGCATTTAGGCTTTGTAACCTTTAGGTTTTTTTCTCCTATAATGAAATCCATCAGACTGAAAATTGTGAATTCCAGGCATTCGGCTTTAGCTAGTAGTTCCTTCGTAATGTAAAACACTTTGCACATTGGCGCCTCCAAATTGTAGCAAAATATATTGTTTTCTGAAACATGAACTGAGGTGATCCTGTGATTTGACATCATAGTTACAAAAAAAAAATGGTCTGTATCTGTATTTATTGAGGGATGATAAGTTTAAAAATATGTTAAGGAGACAGTTTTTTGATTGAATGCCTTTAGTATTATTCTGTGGACATTAAAGGCTCACAAACAGGATGTTACTATTGTAAACATATCTTCCTTTGCTGAAATATACATGGCTTAATCAAATTCAGATCTCAACTCTAAATGTACACCTTAAATACATTAATTTAAGACTATCTGTTGTGTTCAGTTGGACATAATCCAGAGCATCGTGGCTGAGGTCAACAAGAAGACCGGAGAGGCGGAGTGTCAGTTCTACAGGAGGGGTCTCGCATACATTGAAGACAGCCAGAGACTACAAGAGATCCAGCTGTCCCGCTTCCTCTACTGCCACGGAGAGCTCAAGAACAACAAGGGCCAGGTAGCACCTCTATTTATAGACCTTTGGTTATCCTGAGGTTGTTGTTTGCACCTGAACATAACTTACTCTGTATACAGACCTTTGCTTCTCTCTGCCTCACTTAAGGTTGTTATCTTTTGCCCTTAATACAAACCTTGTATACAAACCTTGTACCTTACCCTTTATTCTTGCACTGTGTATGATCTGCTTTTGTTACCTGGCCCAAGATATGACATTATATCTGATTAATAGGTGCATTTTAACCTACATTTTGTTTATAGCTGTTCAAATATTGTAGTAAATATTTCCGTTAGGCCATACCTCTGACTTTGCATGTGTGTGTCCTCTGTCAGCGGCTGCATGTATTCCTGTTTGAGCTGGCCCTGGTGCTATCCAGGCCGACGGAGGACAAAGATGGAGGTCAGGTGTTTCATGTCTACAGACAGCCTCTGCCCAATTACTTGATAAACCTGGAGGAGATCCCAGATGGGGAGCCTGGTGGAGGGGGGTCCTTCAGAGGAGCCTTTACTGGAGGAAATGACAAAGGTAACATACTTATAAGATAGATCAATATTTATATATTTATGGATTAAACTATACATGAAAAAATGTCAGTTTCAAGTTCACATTCACAAAGTAACATTGAGTTTCTTTGTTCGAAACCCGCAGATATTAAATATATAAAGATATACCAGGAAAGTATTAAGTGGTCTTTATTTAGAATCTATGACCAGCATATAGTTGGTATCGACCAAAGTCAAAACGATTTTTGTTCTATTGATTGAATGATCAATTGTTTCAGCAATTATTTGAGCTGTTATTTTTATATTGATTATTATTATTGTTATTATATATACGTTTTGCCATGTTTCTTGCAAAATGAGGATTAAACATTCGATTTTGGCTACAACAAAGCCTATAGATACAGAGAAATCAATGCCACATTTCTTGAAGTGAAACCGACAAATGTACTTCCACTTAATTTACTCCCTCCTCTCCTCCATCTCTCTATCTCCAAGTGAAGAACTGTTTCCGTGTGAGCAGCAGGGGGCGCTCCAAAGCTCACCCTTACAGCCTGCAGGCCAACGACTCCTTCAGCAAGCAGCAGTGGATCACCTGTCTGCGGCGGGCCATCGTCCAGTCCCGGGACAGGACCTCTCTGAGCAGCCAGTCACAGCTCTGCCTCCCCCCCGACCCCATCCTGTGTCACATAGCCGACCTCAGCCTCAGCTCGGACACAGACTTGGCCGACCATAACAGTCGCTGAAGACCAGGAGGCCCGGGGAGTGTCTTTCTATCTGTACATTGACATTGGAGAGAATAAAATATGGACTGTTAGTGAAAGACCATTGTGCTTGGACAGACATAAAGAATTTCCTGCATGGATTTTGTATTTTCTTGCATTTGCTGAAGTATTGTGTATTTGTGGTGATGATAACTGTACAGCTTGAGAACAGTATTTTCTGAATGTCAATTCACAGTGTAAAATGTTTTCATAGATTCTTTCTGTTTAATTTTTTAATAAATAAACTGACACTTGAATGTTTTTCTGAAGTACACATGGCAAAGTCCGCAAACAATTATCTAAGTATAGCTAACAAGATCCACAAAGAAAAGATTAGTGATGATTATCCTCCCTCCCTTTCTCCCTCTCCCTCTTCCTTTCTCTCCCCCTCTCTCTCTGACACCGGTGACAGGGCAGGACAGAGGTAGACTTTCAGTTCTAGCCTTCAATACACAGTGAAACAGTAGCCGTGCCCTTATGCATTTTTAACAGCTCAGCAGGTGATGGGAACAGTTTGGTTGGGACAGTTTGTCCACAGATAGAGTGACCAAATAAACAGGTGAGTCAAAACTGCTTTTATGATTTTACTAATGCTGCCATGTTTGTCAGAAATGATTTTCACACTTACTTTGTTTACAAGATTGTACCATGTATCTACGCCTAACAACAATGACTTGGCTAGCTGCGTCAGGGGATCAAAACATACCTTTGTTGTGAGATTCTGCATATTCTGTTTCATGTTGTATATTCTTAAGGTAATGTGCACTTGATGGGAGTTCTCTAGAATTGACCTCTCTTTGTAAAGATGTGCCCTGAACCTGATATGTTTATATCTGGATGCATTGAGGTGTCTGTCGGACCTTGACTTTCCTAGCTGTTCTGCAAGCTGTAAATATGAGAGGGAATTGCAAGATAGATCTATTCAAAATAAGGATTTACCTTTAAGGGATTCTCATTCACAAATCAACCCTGTTCTTTTCCCCTCAGCTGTTAATGACACGCCTTGTCATTTCCCTGGAAAAAAAAGAGGACTTTCTTATGAACTCCAATCACAGGTCTGCTCACCTTTAACACTGCCTGCGAATAAACAGAGGTGGTGCAAAAACCGCCTGGCGTTTTTCTTTTTGGGAAGCCCTTCTTTACGTCCTAGGAGACACAATACACGTTCCAAAGTGTAGTAAAATAGGATGCCCGGAGCTAGTGGTGTCAATACTGAGGGGTCTTGTGAGGCCCTGTGTCGAACCCTTGTCTCCCAGAAGGGCCTGCAGCGAGAGACGGCTGACATCTCCCATTCTGTCCTCTACACTTCACTGATGGGCCTGCTTCTGGTCACCGACAACGAGGTGAGAAAAACACAACAAAGCATTTACCCTTGATGTATGGTAAAACCTTTAAGTGTTGCACTTAAAGGTCGAATTCGGGACACTAGAGAGAAAAACATAAACAGATCGAGATTGTGAAAAATAATTAATGGAGAGTACACGCTGACACACACGTGTTTAAGCAGCTGTCAGCACTCCTTGGTCTCTAATAGGATGAATGCTTCAGGCTGACCTCCTTTTAGCCTCTCTTGTTATGCTGTTGGGATAAGGAGGCTAAATCTGTCCTACCAATGCTGTACATTCACTGACATGGCAGGGTTAAGACAGAGAGAACAGTAGCATGGTTTACAGACACAGCCAGGGGTGAAATAACAGGGCAAATATGCACCTGGACACACGTGTACAAAAATGTAAATAGGGTGTATACTTGAAGACAAAGTTTGGGTCAATAGCTTCTTGTGTTGTCATTTTTTCCCAGAAAGAGAAGCTCACCGTAGGAAGTGGAAGAGTTGGCCTTAAAAACATAGGAAATACAGTAAGTGCTTAGTAATGCATTGTGGCCTTAATTAAAGTCCTTTATGGCTAACTAAAAATACATTTTGCCATAACAAGCTCACTTTCCCTTTTGCTTTGTCTTCAACTTAGTGCTTCCTGAACGCAGTAGTTCAATGCTTGTCTCACACGCGTGGCCTTCGGGACTACAGCCTCCTCAAGTCCTACAGGGATGACAAGTTCTCCAAAGAGGAGACTAAACTCATGGAAGGTAGGTTCCTCTCTCCTGTCGTTGCCTCCTCTTCCTGCTATGTTTTCATTTGTACTCATTTGTTATTGCTCTTTGTCTCCCTGTGCCAGCCTTCTCTCAGGTGCTGTCAGGCCTTTGGGATGTAAATGAAGGGGACACAGTCGTAAACCCACGACAGTTTTACAACATTTTTAAAGACGCGGTGCCTTACTTCAGTGGATACAGGTGAGAATAAAGATGATGTTTCTCTTTCCCTCAAGGTTGTCTTTCCATTAGACTTAAATGCAATACAATATCCATGTGTGCATCAGCACAACTGTTTCAAGGACAAGACAAGAACAGTAAACCATTTCAATTCAATGTGTACTCTCCTATAACGTGTATAGATTGGATTTGAAGCAGAGTTCATATAGAAATAGCTTCCTTAATTAGTGACAATAAGGAGTATTTCCTCTGTGTTTAACCCAGTCAACAGGATGCACAGGAGTTCCTCAGGTTCCTATTGGACAAGCTGCACACAGAAATCAATCGCAGACCCTATGTTCGAAGAACAGGAAAGGAGCCTGAGCAAACATTTGCCAGATTTAGGTTTGTATATATATGTGGGAAAGATTCTGTCCTTAAAACTTTAAAGTCTTCATGTGACCACATCTCTTTTTCACGCATGTCTTGTTTTCCTTTAGGATTTCAGAAGAGGCCGCTGCCATGTGGAAGAAACACTTGGAGAGAGATGACAGCAGAATAGTAGGTAAGGAGAGCAATGCAGTCATCGTGATCCATCAGAATAATCCTCAAAATAAATTAAATGAAGGCAACCCTCTGGTAATTTCCCCCCCCCCCCCCCCCCCCCCCCATAGACCTGTTTTCGGGCCAGCTGAGGAGCTCGCTGCATTGCTCCGTGTGCTCCCACTCCTCCAACACATTCGACGTGTTCTGTGATCTGTCGCTGCCCATCCCCAAGAGGAGCTCCTCTGGGCAGGTCACACTGAGGGAGTGCCTGGAGCTCTTCTCTCAGGAGGAGAAACTGGACAAGGACAATTCCCCTGTAGGTTAACAGTACACAAAGTAATGGATCACAGTTGATTGACGTGTCTCACATTTTGGGGTGAAAGGTCAATGAATAAGGCACTATAAACTGGGAATGGTTTGTTCCAAAACTGGATTTGTGTCCATCTGTAGCCTACACCTTTTGTACTCTTATCTATATAAATCATTGTTCTTACTTTTATCCTTATTTATTTTACTTATATGTGCACATGAAGCCAAAGAGCTTATGCTGTGTCAATGGAAAAACAAAGCAAACTAAAACGTACTATGATGGGTAATGGAAATATAAATGTGTGAACACCGGTCAAATGGAAATATAAAACAAAAAAAGTACTGTAGACATATTATGAAGTAATTTTTTATTTGATTTCAAACTGTTGCATGTCATGATATATTGATATTTAAAATGATTACAGTGAGATGATTTAAAATCCTTTCGAAGACCAGAGTTTGAATGAAGGTCTGAGAATAAATGCATATTTAAAAAGTATTAAAAAATACTTAAACTTTCTAAACAGATTGATAAAGTTAGGACTAACTAGTACTACCTGAATTATATTGCTTTACTCACTACTGTATCAATAAAAGTGTATTGCAAACAAGAAGTCAAATAACAGTACTGGGGGAAACAATTTAAATACTTTCATCAATATTCCAGATAATTTTTATTAACTTTTTTAAACAAATAGCTAATGACAATGGACCTTGTGTATTTTTGAAATATTTTAAAATGTTGAGGTGTTTGTTTTTGTGATTTCAGATGTGTGAAAGGTGTAACAGGCACACTGAGTGCACCAAGCGGCTTTCCATCCAGAGGTTTCCCCAGGTTATTGTGATACGTATCCTTGACCACAGCTCTTACTCAGTGTATTAAGCTTGTTATGAGCAAGTGATGATTTAGTACATGACTTTATGATGGTACTTAACAGTCTCGATCAGATCTGAACCGTTTCACCACATCTCGCTGGTCTATCAGTAAAAGCACAGTGTATGTGTCCTTCCCTCTCACTAACCTGGACCTCGGACGCTACGGGCCTGTCGACTGTGGTAACCAAACAAAACCTTTCTTTAGATTATCCTTGTTATGTCTAATGTATTCCTTTTACATGCAATCATGAATGTTACTGTTAAATGGTAATAAGGACATATCGACATGTATTCAACATCTTATCCAGTCATCCTGTGTTACTCTTTGTTTGATAATTAAGTTCTAGACTATTTGTAACAATAAGTAGATGTTTTCATTGTTTACATAATTGAAACTGATCAGTTCTCATAAATGGAATAGATAAGTCATATTATCTCTGTATGTCCCCACAGGTCCAGTTCTGTATGATTTATATGCAATATGTAACCATGCTGGCACAGTGAACATGGGCCACTACACAGCCTGCTGTTCGGATGAAAATGGTTGGTGCTTCTACAACGACTCCAGGTGAGAAACGTCCTGCACACAAATAATGTTGTTTTATAATGCCCTGCAAACAGCATTGTCTATGTACAAGAGCCTGCTGTCAGTAGGTCATCTGTATTGAGACATCTCAAGTGCTAGTAGAAGTACTGGGATGTTTTACTTATTGTCATACAAATAAAGTAACACAAGTAAATATATTTGTCATGCATATTGGCCCTTTTAAAAATCATACATTAAGTTACTTGATTAAGTATATTATTGCATTAATCAGTTCATCTCAGCTGGTAAAGGTGGAGCTAATTTTAATTATGTATATACTGCTGCTGGGTACATGTTTATTTATTAGTTGATTTGTATTTTGTATTGGCTGATTATGTGTATCTGTAAGGTAACTAGTACCTGAAGCTGTGAGAAAAATGTACAAAAGGTACATTATTGTCCTACAAAATGTAGTAGTATAAAGTAGCAT
Organism: Gymnodraco acuticeps; assembly: GCF_902827175.1. Lineage (NCBI taxonomy): Eukaryota > Metazoa > Chordata > Actinopteri > Perciformes > Bathydraconidae > Gymnodraco > Gymnodraco acuticeps. The sequence goes on along the minus strand of NW_022990058.1, from coordinate 129,239 downwards.
ACAATGAAAATATTTAGGTAAAGTACAAATACCCTCAAATCGTACTTAAATAAAGTAAATTAACTTCATTACATTACACTACCGTTTACTAATATAAACCTGGAACTGTTTCTCATGATTTATTTCCATCTTCCCAACTACAGTGTTACTCCAGTCTCAGAGAACCAGCTTCAGACCAATCAAGCCTATGTGCTGTTCTACCAGCGCAGCAACAGTACCACCATCAGGAAATAGACCCGACACTGGCTGAGCCAAGCAGCCAATCAGAGCAACCTCCAGTGTCCATAGAAACAAATAGAAGCAGCAGTGCTGGCATCTATGCGCAGCTCAATCTCAATGAGCATGCTATGGGCATAGATATGTCTCATAACTATTTGTGTGAACATAAAAATAATTTGTGTGTAAATATGTGATTTGTAAATGTAAAACAACATCCACAAATGCATTTAAAAGATTTGCAAACTCACAAATACATTTGCAAGTGTAAAACGGATCTGCAAATACGCTAAATATGTTCACAAATTAAAAAAAGATCTGTGAATATCTCTTTAACATTTACACCTTTCGATCAGGCATTTGTGAATCCATTTTGTATTTGTGGACCAAAAATGCGCTTGCGGATCTCAAATCTCTGTTCACGGATCTCAAATCTCTGTTCGCGGATCGTCTTTTGAGACATATTTTCCGCCGGTCTCGGCTAAAATCTACTCGTGTCACTCGGTTATTTTCGGAAACCACGTGATGGCCTGCTGATGACGACATTTCCGCATGATTTCAAAGTAAGAGCATGATGGTTTGTTTAATGCTCTGTTTTTGTATTATAATGAACAGCGGAACGTTAGATGCATTCTTTATCACCATAACCCTGACCTAAATACGGTGCTTTTCTACAGATTACTTTATTACTGCACTGGTAAGGTAAAATTAGGCCGATTAATAAGATGTGAAGTGCTTTGTAACTTCGAGCCGCTTGACTGAATACACAACAAACAATGAAGAAAGAGTTTTATCTGGGCTGTTTCGCTGCCAGCTGCTCCCCCCGGGACCCGAAAGTGGCGTATAGCCTGCACTTCAACATCAACGAAAGTGCTCGATATATGCTATATTGAACCAATAACACAAACTAACTGTATCACTATAACATGATGATGATGGTGATGGTGATGAAGAATGCATCTAACGTTCCGCTGTTCATTATAATACAAAAACAGACCATTAAACAAACCATCATGCTCTTACTTTGAAATCATGCGGAAATGTCGTCATCAGCAGGCCATCACGTGGTTTCCGAAAATAACCGAGTGACATGAGTAGATTTTAGCCGAGACCGGCGGAAAATATGTCTCAAAATTCCGTGTGTGTAAAAAGACGATCCGCGAACAGAGATTTGAGATCCGTGAACAGAGATTTGAGATCCGCAAGCGCATTTTTGGTCCACAAATACAAAATGGATTCACAAATGCCTGATCGAAAGGTGTAAATGTTAAAGAGATATTCACAGATCTTTTTTTTATTTGTGAACATATTTAGCGTATTTGCAGATCCGTTTTACACTTGCAAATGTATTTGTGAGTTTGCAAATCTTTTAAATGCATTTGTGGATGTTGTTTTACATTTACAAATCACATATTTACACACAAATTATTTTTATGTTCACACAAATAATTATGAGACATATCTATGCCCATAGAATGCCCTCAAATAATCTCTGTGGAAGATGAGGGAGACGCCATGCTATGGGCTCAGAACAGTCTCATAATACACACATGCACACAGAAGGATTCAAACTTGTATTTCCGGATCCACACTTGTGTTTTTCAATGCACACACAAATGTGTTCCGTTTCATATACATGTAAATAAAATCCAAATACAGAAAAAAGTTTTACATATGTATTTTTGATCCTCACTTATTAGTTTCCCGTTTAAATCCCCTGAACCTGCAAACACAGCTTTCTGTGCACGGATCGCTTTGCATTCGTGTGTGGGTTTTTTGAGACTCCCCTGACGGTCAGCCGATTCGTACTTGTAATGTTTTCTATCTATAGCCAATCAGATGTCTCCTTCATTCTAAGCCAATCACATGAGCGCGCCCCCACGAGGGTAAAATTACTTCATATACGCATTTTGCGCAGTCCGGTCAGCTCGCCAAACAGAGGGCGGAGCATCAGGTGATCATGCAGAGCTGGTGTCTCCATCAGACTCAGCAGCTGATCTGATCTCTCTCTTGCGTCCGGTTATACTTCACTTGCGTTTATGTCCATATCGATCAGATCCAGCCCTCCTAATCGGCCTTTATAGAGAGCACCGATCAAACTATTAAGAGTGAATATCGGCCGATAATGACCGGCGGGGCTCCCCCCGTTAACAGGTCACTGTCTAGCACTGGCTTCGTAGTGCACTGATCGATTAGGCTAAACTAACCTGTAGCTGCTCCCTCCACACTCACAACAACTTCATACAGACATAAATAAAGCAGCTGTATTCGCCATAGGCCTACATACATACATTTAAAACGGTGTACACAAGCATTCATCAATGGTTTGGAAAGTGGCGCTGTACCTTAATAATATAAAGGCTTGTATTTGCGTGCATTTCCTGTTCGGAAAGTGGCGCTGTACTGAGAGTGGAGGGTGTCCTGAGATTAGCGCCTGCAGGAAGGCTCCATGGAGCTGTCAACTCCGGACTGCGCAAAATGCGTACATGAAGCGCTACGTCATGAACGCAAGAAATCTACCCTCGTGGGGGCGCGCTCATGTGATTGGCTTAGAATTGAGGAGACATCTGATTGGCTATAGATAGAAACAATTACAAGTACGAATCGGCTGACCGTCAGGGGAGTCTAAAAAAACCCACACACGAATGCACAGCGATCCGTGCACAGAAAGCTGTTTGTGTTTGCAGGTTCAGAGGTTTTAAATGGAAACCAAATATGTGAGGATCAAAAATACACATGTAAAACTTTTTTCTGTATTTGGATTTTATTTACATGTATATGAAACGGAATACATTTGTGTGTGCATTGAAAAACACAAGTGGATCCGGAAATACAAGTGTGAATCCTTCTGTGCGCATGTGTGTATTATGAGACTGTTCTGAGCCCATACCATGCTCACTTTAAGCAGAGTTTGACGAGGCAATCTCCCCTCCTGAATCATGGAGATGCTTTTGAAGAGTCTCAGTGAGAGACAGAGGCAGCTCAGACACACTTCAGCCTTAAGAGTGTCTGCCTTACTTCTCAGGCAGGAGTGAGCGGTGAACTTGCACACAATGCATAGCTCCTGATGTTAAATAATTATGATTCATGCTTGTGATGCAACATACACCCAAATAAACAAAAATACATATTTGGTAGAATACAAATAGGCAACAAGTGATGACCCAATATAGTGGCATTTCATTTAAATTTGTGATAATAAAGGGCACATGATTCAAAATGAAAAGGTCTGTAGTGTATGTTTCCTCTGACAGTTAACCCTGAAACTTGAAAACATTGTGGACTGTTTTTCCCTCCAATAGAATTATAATTTCTATGTTTATATAAATGTATGTATATATTTTTTTTACATTTGTGTCTCAAATGACACAATTGAATGTAATGCATAATTGATTTTTGAAACATCAATAAAAGATCAATGAAAGCATCTGAGCAATCAATTACAATTAAAGAAACACCCAGATGTCCAGGGGACAGTGTACAAAGCTAAAGGACATTAATTATTCACACAAATATATTAAAGAAGGTGCACCAATTAATTGTTTTTGTAGGAACAATTATCTTTTAGGGGTTGATAGGTTTATTTACCAATACAAATATATATATATATATATATATACTGTTATGAATATGAGATTAAATAAATAATTTAATTATAAATACATATTAGGTTATTAACACAGGCCTAATATGCTTTGCCGTTATTGCCATTCAATTAATTGTAAGCAAACAGAACAGTAGGGACAGTAAGCCCTATGCTGTATTTGTTTCCGAAACATTATTTATTAGAAAAATGTAATGTGTTTGTTTGATAGTTACGGTTTTAATTTGCGAAACAAAATGAATTAGTTTATTAGGTAGTGTTTTATATTTGCAAACCACACGGTGTCTGCTAGTGAATCATAGGGCATTTGTAAAACATGATTAGTTTGTTTGTGGACTGTGGAGTTATGGCAGGAAATTGGCTCCATAGGAGAGTCAATATCAACAAAAATAATACTCCATAACACTTGGTTCATTGAAATATAAAGAAAACAGGGATAAAATACACATATGGTTTTGATTGCCTTCTTGTTTTTAAAATGTTTAATAGTGGTGCCATGTTGTTGTATCTTCAAGTTGGAAAAAGGTGCCACAGCCTACCGACAAATGACGTACTTGTGCACATGCGCGCAGTAGCAGTGGGCGGAGTTTTCCAGTCGGTCAGGAAGAGGAGAAAGGCGGACACAGAAACATCAAGCGGTAATCTTACTCAGTTATAGCTTTTAAACTTTAATGCTGATTCTTGTTTCACTCAGAGAAGTATCACAGCGGTGCAATGAATGCTGAAGATATGATTTCAGAGAGAAAACATTTAATGACAGTGATCCTAACCACGGGAAACACCGTTAGCTTTCTTGCTAGCTAATGTTAGCTGGTTTGACAGGCCCGGACTGCACAGTCTTTCAGCAGGAATGGGAACACAGCACGGAAATGTCTCATGTTTACACCCTCATCCTCCCTGTGTTCTAGTCGGGTCGTTTTAAGTTAGATGTATCTTGTGAATCAGGGTATTTTAGTGAAACTCTGAGATAAGGAGACCGGTGTTCTAGCGTTGCTAACGTTGACTGAGCTGTTACTTCTCACGTTATATGGCAACCATGGTCAGAGGTGGGAGAAATACTCAGATCTTGTAAAAGTAGAAGTTCCAGACGGTAGGAATTCTCTGTTACAAGTAAGAGTCCTGCATTCAATGTGTTATTTAAGTTAAAGTACAAAAGTATTCGCATCAAAGTACCACAAGTAAAAGTACTCCTTTATGCAGATAGGCCCATTTCAAAATAATGCATATTTTTTTGTTCTGATTATGATTATTGATGCATGAATGTGTTTATCAGCTAGTTTTAATGACTTTGTATACTGCAGGGTAGCTAGGTAATGTTACTCCAGGTGTAACTAAAGTATTTTTTAAGTGTTGTTTATATTTTAAATCATTAATCCAAATCTGCAAAGTAACTGAAGATAACAGTACATTATTAATCTCTGAATTGTAGTGGGGTAGAAGAAGAAAGTAGAATATTTTGAAATACTCAAGTAAAGTCCCCTCAAAATGGTTGTTAAGTAGTATTTAAGTTAATGTACTTTACCCCACTGACCATGGTGAACTGTTGATAAAACATAGGAAGCATTATAATTGTATCGTTATGTTTAAAGTTCTTATTCATCATGATCTTGAATCATTGCCCATTTTGTAAAGGTACGTTTGGGTTTTATTATTGCTACATTTTAATAAAGTATGTCCTTGTTTTGTACTGTTTTGAACAGATGGCTGCTATCAGGAAGAAGTTGGTGATAGTTGGGGATGGAGCGTGTGGGAAGACCTGCCTGCTCATCGTCTTCAGTAAGGACCAGTTCCCCGAGGTCTACGTCCCCACTGTGTTCGAGAACTATGTGGCCGACATTGAAGTGGATGGGAAACAGGTGAGACACAAAACACTGAGGACACTAGGATCTGTGGCGTCCAAAGGGCCCTTGAACATTTTGTAATACTTCATTTAACTTAATTATCACATTCAGGATTTTTAATGCAGTTTTGTCTTCATTTAAATGTTACCCAGTTAGGGGGAAAACTAACTATTCAAAACTATCAAATGTCCAAATCAGGTCAAAATCACAATTTCCACATTCTCACTTTTGAAAGCATCAAATGTTAGGAATTTTTGCTGGAAAAATGATTTAATAATTGATCAATTATTAGAATAGTGGCTGATTAGTTTTCTGTATGTTTCGTTTCAGTTCTACTTTAAATTGGATTTTGTGTCCTATTATTAGTACAAGAACCAAAGACCTTGAGTTCACTATTATTCAAGACTAAGATACACAGCAAATATTGATCATTTATTTATGAATATTTAAATATTTCTTAGATATAATCTTTGGCCAAGAATTACCTAAATATGCATTCTATTTTTTTCTTTTGGCTGTCTTACTATTTAAAGTATAAGTCTGACTTATATTGTAACTTAAATGTTGAAACTGCCTTTTTTACTTTTTCATGATTCATTTATGTCCTCAAATGTATCTCTCTCTCTCTCTCTCTTCTCAGGTGGAGCTAGCACTTTGGGACACAGCCGGTCAGGAAGACTATGACAGGCTGAGGCCTCTCTCCTACCCCGACACTGATGTTATTCTCATGTGCTTCTCTGTAGACAGCCCGGACAGTTTAGGTATTGTCTCTGCTAGTTACACCACAATGTATCAAACACCTTGTTGTTATGAAATTGATATATGTTGTTAATTACTGTATTCTTTCCTTCCGCCTACTGTAGAGAATATTCCAGAGAAGTGGACACCTGAAGTGAAACACTTCTGCCCAAATGTTCCTATCATCCTGGTGGGTAACAAAAAAGATCTGCGCAATGACGACCACACCAGAAGAGAGCTTGCCAAAATGAAACAGGTCAGTTGCTTTGTCTAAAACTGCTGGTAGGTGCACATTTGTTGGTATAAATGTCCAAAATGTAAACTTTCTCTCCGGCTTATGTCTCCAGGAACCAGTTAAATTTGAAGATGGCAAAGAGATGTCGAACCGCATCAGTGCCTATGGCTACCAAGAGTGTTCTGCCAAAACCAAAGATGGTGTGAGGGAAGTCTTTGAGATGGCAACTAGGGCAGCACTGCAGGCCAAGAAGCGTGGCAGGAAGAACACCTGCCTTCTGTTATAGGCTCTGGAAGAGGAGGAAGCTGCCGTCAAGCACAGATGGAAAGGGCGGCTTTCATTGAGATTTGACACGGGAGAAAATTGGGGTGGGCCCAGAAAATATTTGCGTGTGCTCAATTTCTTATCACCCAATTATCCTTAACAAATTAAAACAGGTCTTAAATTATTTGAAAGGCTTTTACACCTTGGTCTATACATTAGAAGATGTGCCATTTTGCGTCAGCCTATCAAAAACTTCTAAAGGTCTGTAGGGCAGGACGTGGGGGGGGTGATTTGAAGTTGAGTAGATATAAACAGGGTTAAAATGTGCCATGATGGGAATGAAGAGAGAAAAAGGTCCTTACCAGGCCAAAGAAAATGGGGATATGACAAAGAAAGACGGAGAAAAGACATAAATATTAAATAGGTTTGAATTAAGACCATGTCTAAGTGGATTTTACACAGTATCGCCTACATGTAGTGCCTTGAGAGCAATGGTAAAGAAACGTAAGTTGTGGGGTAGGGATTCATAACTTAGATAGGGTATTATTTTGTCATTTGTAGTTTTCACACATCACATTTGTGAATGCTTATTCCCTGTCATTGGCTTTGCTCCTTCAGGCCCATATTCTGACTCAGGCGCTATGCAGGGGTATGCCTAAACTAGATTGTATGAGTTGATTTCCCATACTGAATTACTTACCTGTACTTAAGAGTGTGTGAGTGAGTGAGTGTGTGTGCAACTGTATGGTGGTTTGTTTTCTCCAGTGCAGTTCTGCATGCAGTGAATGTGTGTATATTTGTGTGGGTGTGTATTAACATATGTGTCTATGTACTGTATGCATGGAAAGGCCTTCTGCGTCACTGACCTAACCCCTTATTTCCATGCCAAAGTTACCCCTGATGGCCACATTTTATGGCTCAGATGGGTAATGGAATTAACAGCTACTCAGAGTGACATAGAAACTTTCACTTTACTGGAAGACATTGTACTTTACCTAGAGGCACAATCAGGTTAAACATGAGTTTTTAGGACCTGTTTTGTGTATACCAGAGATTCATTTGATTGTGTTAATCGGTGGGTCAAATCACGAGTGGTGTAGTTGAAACGTTGAATATTCTTTCAGATAGATGATAGGCTTATCTTATTACTATAATGTCCACTATGTACTGTATGTCTTACAAGGCTTTGTAAGGACATGTTAATGATGTGTATTTCAAGTTTGCCTTTTTCTCCATTCTCCCCATCCCTCCTTTAATGAAATTGTCATTATTGTCCTATAACTTTTTATTGTTGATGTCTCTAAATTTCTTAGCATATTTTAATCATTTTACATAATCCTGCTGTTTTGATCAGCTTATGTCAGTTAAATGATCAATTGTAACCGTGATATTGTTTAGTTGAAGGTAAAGCTTGAGGTGCAAGGCTGGAAGGTTTTGGGGATGGGCTCCTTTCTTTTTTTTCTTCTTTGCTTTTTGTACTGTGACATATTATGGTTTTTGTTTCTGGATTTTTTCCAAATAAAGCTGATATTAGGGTTTCTGTTGTAAGGTATTTATGTGTTCTTTACATTTATTTACTATTAATTGCAACCATTTCACTTATATTCCTGGCATTAATTCACTTTTTTCCTAAATAAAATACGCATAACTCTTCAAAAAAACTGATTCTATTATTTGATATACATCTACACTTCTGATTATGAACCAAATTAATTTAATATTGAGTGACTTTCACCGCTGTAGGATAAATAAAGGACTACAGATTCAGATTTAAAGCACAAACGCACCTAATAATACCATGCAGTGTGGAGGGCTACTAGTTAGAGTTGTCCTGGCTGTCTCGTCCAATCATCGTCGACATGAATGTGTTCGCTCTCGCAGAACCAATCGCACACCAGAGTCAGGTATTGGTACCCGCCCACTCTCAAATGTTTTCTTGCTGTGGCCATTTTACACTTGGTTCTTTGAAAAATAAAACACTCTTCTCACCTGAGCTTCGACGTGACATTTAAAGAACTATCGTTAGTTACATGTGACACTGGTAAGTTTTTCCCTATTTTAAATAAAACTGCGGTTGCTTCGTTTGCAACGGCTGACACAGGTTTTTTGGCTGCAGCGTCTCTGCTTGCACCAGTTAGCCAACCTCAGGCTAAAATAGTTAGCTTGCATGACCGCCACACGTCATTGTTAAAGACTCCTTTTTGGGTAGTAAGGTTGGGCATGTGCATTGCGCACACTTGTTAATGAGTGATGTACCCTCATGCATTTGTTTGTACATTTATGGCTTTTGCTAAGTAGTTTTATAAGGCAGTGATATGAGTTAAAGTTAGAGAAGTCTGCAGTCTTTTTTTAAAATGCAGCTGCCTGGAGAAAAAACAAAAAATGATGCTACCTGCCTCCAGTGCACGCACAGCTTGCACATCACTGACGTTACCACGCACATCACAGGAGGCCCTGCTTGTAAATTATTTTGTCATTTAAAGTAGTTACTTGCCACTTAAACACAATACTGTTACTTTTTGTATAGGTTACTTTACTTACTACTACGTCTTCACCTCTATGCATATCTATATATGTATTACTTCTCGTAATTTTTTTCTTTCAACATTCCTTTGCAAAACTTTCTACCGCACGCTTTTTTTTTATATATAATATCTAATGTCATGCGTGAAAATAGCTTTTTTTGTATACATATTTAAAGAGCATTTTTGGAGGGAGTCTAAGATTGTCGTTGCCAAAGACTGCTTCGCTGTTAGTGATGCATAACAGCGAAGCAGTCTTTGGCAAGTTTCACGCTGTTAATTATCATATTATGTTAATTATCATATTATGTTAATTATCATATTATGTTAATTATCCTTATATGATAATTAACAGCGTGAAACTTGAGCTATTGATTTTCAACTTAGTTTCTAAAAGACAGTCAGTCAGCAAAGTTATGGTTCTTCATATTATTGCTTCTGATTCAAAAGAGTAAATGGCTGACCTGTTTCCATGGTTTCCAATCCCATAATCAAACAGAAAAAGGGCAGAGACCAGGAGCAGAGTCAGGGGATCAGCATGGACTATGAGCGGAGGTGAGTCCAACTTTCTTCTTTAGCCTTTCTACCCTAAAGAGTTGATGTGTCCCACACATTTCTCACACTATATTTTTCATGGTCAACAGGGGTGGGCGAGGTGATCGCACTGGTCGCTATGAGAACACCCACAACGATCACAACTTTCGGGACATGGATTACCGAGGCTATGACCAAGAGGACGAGGAGGTGGGAACAGGATATGATGTCAGAGCAGATGGGGACGGACCGTACGGCCACGAAGAGCCATCATTGGGTGACTTCTCGTCAGGTTGCCTGCAAGACCGCCCGGGGGGGTTTCACCCGAGAGGAGATGGGCGAGGGGACATTGGGAGAGAGGGGAAAGGGCTCCTGTGGACCCCTCAGTCTGACTCAGCACTCCCCATGCTCCAGAGAGAGGATGATGGCTCCAGACGGGAGTTTGAACATATTTTGACTGGCCCGCAGGGAAGAGGTCGTGGAAGAGGTTTTCCTGACAACAGTGCCTCTCGTTCAGGGGGCAGAGAGGGCAACTGGGGGCACGGTGGGGGTGCACATCCAGAACAGATGGAATACAATACAGTGAGACAGAGAGAGGAGGATAGGTTCTCTCGTGCGGCAGTGAAGAGGAGGGTAAGCCATAACAAGTCCTTCAACAACAACATAGAACTGCTACAACATTATTTAGTTTTGACATTGGTTTCACATTTGCTCTATGCAGGCTTTTGTAGTGGGGGCAGAGGATCTGAGCTCTGGGAGTGCTGGTCCTGAGTTGTCCCTTGAGGAGATGGAGCAGAGGGACCAGGACTACCGTGCAGATCTGGACCATAACCAGAGGCCAAGCAACATCATAATGCTTCGCATGCTGCCACCCAATGCCAGTGCCAATGAGGTAAGTGTATGCAAGCGGTCTTATAAAGCATTGGAATGGTTTTATCTGGCCTTAATGTCACTAATGTCCCTTTGATCATAGATACGGGCACAACTTCAGGAGCAGGGGATCCAGCCAAGAGAGGTTCGCCTCATGAGAAACAAATCCTCAGGTGAGAACTTGTCCATTGCCCCGAATGTTTTTTAAAAATTAACTCTCCCTTTGTGACACACTCCATTACCCACTCTTTCACTTCATCGCTCTCTCAGGTGCCTTTCCTCTGCTCAGTGGTTTGTTTCTTATTAATAAGCTGATAAGCCTCCTTTTCCTCTTCTCTTACCCTCACTGTCTTTTTTTTCATACTGTGACAGTGAGATAGATGGCAAAGAATGCATATTTATATACTTATATATCGGCTTCTGCTAAGATTCCTGCTCTGATTTATTTTGGTCTGCTGGTGTCTGACTTCTGGCTCGCAGGGCAACAAAACAACATGCATGCTTTGAAGGAAGAGTCCATCAACATTTGTTTTTCAATCAAGAATGCATGCCATATATGTAATAGATCTGCATTGCATTCATTCTCCTTTTTGGCTTGGCTCTCTTATCTTTACCATTTCATGATTCTGCCTTATTCAACCTAATGCGAGATGTGTCCGAGTGGACAAACTAACACTGTCAAATGAGAAATGATCAGCAGAATGAAGAAGAATGCATTTCATGGTGTTTGTCATTGGAGCTAATTGTGAAAGTGTGAATGTAAGTGTCGCAGCTTCCTCTCAGCTACTGAGCGTCATCCATACCACTCAGCTTGTCTTTTTCTAAAGGTCCATTAAGGTCATGTCTCACTGGCCTCCCCCTTTGCTAACGCACTGGTTTCCTGTAAGTTGTGCCTATCTGACTCCGGCACACTTACAGTCCCCCACACTGCTCTTTCTCTCTCACCCCTGTATCTATGTCTGTTTTAAGGATAAATCACTCAATTTAAATGTTTAAATAATGATATTTTGTGATTGCCCTCCAATATTATACTATATATAGTGCTGTGAAATGACATACCTCTGAATTATTTGTATAATGTGTAGATTTTGAATCAGAATCTTACTCAGACTAGCAGAGATGTGTGTGTGTCTGTGTGTGTTTGTGTGTGTTTGTGTGTGTCTGTGTGTGCGAGATGTGTTGATGCCTGGGTGCTTCACCATTCAAAGCCAAAGAGCTCAGACTGGAACTGATGAGTGGGTAGGATTCTCCCTCTCTCTCCCTCTTTTCTTGACCCTGTTGAGAGACTTGACATTGCGTCCTCCCACCCTTGCAGAGAATTTGACAGTAGCACTCCAACTGGCTGTCAGGTGTGTTATTTCCAAGGGAGAGAGGAAGCAATGATTTGTTTGATTAGTGCTGCTACAGGGTCTCTCTCTCCTCTGGACATAAAGCACTAACCCCTCACTGCGTTGTTGTTATGTTGTTGTTGTTGTTGTTCGGTTACCATGGCGCTGGGCGGTGTCCAGGTCAGAGCCGAGGATTCGCCTTCGTCGAGTTTAATGTCATACAGGAGGCCACGCGCTGGATGGAGACCAACCAGGTCACTCTCCTCTACACAGACACACATACACATGTATACAAATGCATTGGTTATGGGACATGGGTTAGTATCAGGACAACATAATGTCAGGTGCACACGAGGCATTCCAGTGTAGACACAGTGGAGAAATAATTGTTGTCCTTGAGGTAGGTAGGTCTTTTTATTTAATGGGAAACTTCATCTTTTCTTTCTTTGTATACAGTATTCCACAAACAGACCAATTGATGTTACATCATACTGTCATCTATGCAAAGCACATATATATTGTGACTAGTCTCTGCCAGGCACATTTGCTCATCATTTACCCTACACAAGCTCCTCTATTATAGGGTCCTACTCTTTCTTCACTGACATGATCTCACTCTCTCTCTCTCCAGTCTACTATAGTACCACCTCTGTGACAGTGTAGAGTAGGAACTTTATTTCTCATATGGTCTGTATATAATACTTCATTTCTTGTTTTTGAACCTTTCATATCTGGGTCATGTACCATTACTACATCTTTAGTGCGGAGCTATTGTCTCTATGGGGGCTGAAGGTGGCGACAGTGGGATAGTATGTGTGGAAAACTGTGAAAAGGTTTCCCCTTAAGGGGGGAGGGATGACACATTGAACAAAACATGTTGAAAAATGGACACCCATGCACACACTACACATACACCATCTCAGTCCGTCCCAATTTCCTAAAGCTGAAGGTTGCAATTCTCTGGTGTCCTCTTTCTTTCAGCCTCAGTTCTACTCTCTGTCTCTCTGTCCCCCTCTCCCTCTCGTCCCTTTCACTCTCTCTCATCTCTTGTGAGATGAGGCCTTTCTCTGGCATGTGTGGCCTAATTATCACTGATAATCATTCTTTGTTCCCCCTCCCTCTCTTTCTTTTTCTTTCAGTCGGTGTTGTTGATTCTGGGACAAAGAGTGTCGATGCACTACAGCGACCCAAAACCGCGTGCCAACGAGGACTGGCTCTGCAACAAGGTTGTGTCTGCATTGTGTGGCATATGGAAATACATTTTAATTTGTGAAATGTATGCATATATGTCACTGTGTTTGCTTATTTTTTTAACAGTTAGTTATGTCACATTTCAACAGTGTGGTGTGCAAAACTTTAAAAGGAGAGAGAAGTGCTTCAAATGCAGTGTGCCAAAATCGGGTAAAGTAAAACCAAGCTACTGTAAATATCCCATTTATATTCCCTTTAACAATAGCACAAGCGCTCTGACATCCTATAATAACACATGAATAATGTCTTGTATTTGTCTAGAGGCTGAGCTGAAGTTGCCTCAGTTGCAAAGGGATTTGTCTGTTGCGCTTCAAAAGGAGGGAACCCAAGGCTTGTTGCCCCTGCCGGCCCCCTACCACTCCTCTGGCCCTGCTGTGAGCCCGGGACAGGCCATACAGCAGGCGGACGTTGCCAATGACAGTAAGTCCATCCCTTAACGTCTGTTCTTCTATTCAGAAAGAAAAACCTTTGTGTAGACTTTGTATTATGTAATCCATATTTGTTTTATTAATCAATTGATTTATGTGTACTTTTGAAAAAACAAAGTATATATAACATTTATACTGGCTTATAATTGTATTTTTATGTTTTGAAGAATTCTATTTATATACCTATGGCTTGTGAAACAGAAGAGGGCCTCATGAGATACTTGCTTTTGCAACGCTGAATACTATCTGGTACCAGAGTTAAGTCCTGTCTTATTCTGTCATCCTCTCCCACAACAGCTCTGATACTAAGAAACCTTGGCCCGCACACTTCAGTGGAAACCATCTTGTCTGCTCTGGCTCCATTTGCCACTCTCTCCCCTTCCAACGTCCGCCTAATCAAGGACAAGCACACCCATCTCAACAGGGGCTTTGCCTTTCTACAGCTCTCTACCATAGTGGTGAGGAAATGGACAGGTTTTCATTCTTCTGTTCTGATGATTTTAAAATAATACATTAACTCGCATGTTTCTGTATGTTTTATCAACAGGAGGCCTCTCAGCTGCTCCAGATCTTGCAGGCTCTCCAGCCGGCTCTCTCTATTGATGGGAAGGCCATCGTGGTGGAGTTTGCCAAAGGCTCCAAACGGTAAACAGACACACACCCAAACCTCCAACCAAACCACAAGACCCTTGCACACTATTGCCAATGCAGAAATAATAATATTGCGTGGCAGCTATTGCCACACCAAATGTAAACTCAAATGTGTCTTGTGAATAAAGTTGATTTAGAAATAGTAGCCTAATAATGTGGACACATTTTAAATGTTGTCTTTCTATGGCAGTGATGTGTTCCTGACGGATGGCAGCAGAGTGAGTGCTGCTACTGTAGCCAGCACAGCTATAGCTGCTGCTCAGTGGTCCGTCACACAGGTAACATGAAGGATTTATTATTACATAAAGGAAAACATGAGGTGTAACACATCTTTATTTATAAATTGTATTACTATTTCTTCTTATGTTTGGTTATAAAAATCTTCATCATTCTCAGACTCCTCAGAATGGGTCGGGGGGAGGCCAGACGACAGATACAGCCGTGTATCAGCAGGGGGCAGCAGTAACGTACAATCAGGAAGGAGTAGAGTACTCTGGGCTCGATGGCACACATTTCAAATCCCAGGGAGATGCCAGAGCTTCTGCTTTACCCGGTGCAAGAACAGCCCTGATGGGGGCGTACACAGGAGGAGCAGCTGCAGGTTGGTATTGCACATGTTCAATACACAAGGCCTGATACCTCTATGATTGTATATAGCTGTATACATTGGAATTGAACTTGAGTTAACTGAATCCCCCTTTCACATTTTGAGATTTGACGGAGCAGGGTGTACTTATACTTTTATTAGAGATGTGTCTGTTGTCTGTGTTTGTTTGTAGAGTGTGTCAGGATAGATCCCTTGTCTTTTTATCTGCAAACTAAATCTACCTACGGGTACAAATCCAGAACCTGATCCCCCTGTTTATGTTTGCAGAGGCCGTGACCTCTGGATCAGTGGTGCTGCAGCACACACAGAGTGCTCTCATCACCACAGCTAGCACTACACCAGTCACACAGGTACAACTTCACTGTTTGCTTCTTGCCTCTTGCTTTATTTCATCCCATTACTTTCTTGTTTTAAAGAGCTATGTCTCTCCTCAGGTTGAGATAGTAGGAAAACCACAGCCAGCTGCTCCAAGCCAACCTGCTACACCAGGCACTGAACACGAGCTCCAGCAATACCGTAAGGCTTTTGAGAAAAAAGAAAAAGCAATGAATAAACATCTTCAATTATAACTGTAAATATCTGTCTTTGGTGGGTAACTTTGAGGTGCTATTTTGGAGTTTATCTGAATGTTTATTTAGCTTGATGATGATGCTGTCGAGCTGACTTTTTATGATCATGAAAGGATTTTAAATATGAAATCTGACCCTGGTGTCCTGTGTCTTTGATTGCAGCTGTGCCAGATGTGTCCACATATCACTATGATGAGAGCTCTGGCTTCTATTACGACCCACTCACAGGCCTCTACTATGACCCCAACTCCCAGGTAAAGAGTTGTGAATGTACTGCACTCTAATGTCCATCCAGCACTCTCTGAAAGACTTTTCTGAATGTATCGCTATCCTCTGCATTTCAGTCTGGTTACTCGTTGTCTCGTTACAGTACTACTTCAACCCTCACACTCAGCAGTACATGTACTGGGATGGAGAGAAGCACACCTACATTCCTGCTGCTGACGGTCAGTCAAACTCAGAAGGCGCTCCCACCAGCCTTGGCGCAGCCCCTTCAGACTCACCGTTTGGAACCCCTGGCAGCAAGGAGAAGAAAGACAAACCCAAGAGTAAAACTGCTCAACAGGTACTCCCCACACTGGATACTGGTAGCATACTGACAGACGTGAACATAAAACTAATAAACCTTTAGATTTTAATGTAAAACTCCACCATAAAGCTTTTTACTCTTTGTTTTTTATTAGAAATCTGTAAACAAAAATGTAAACATCTGTTAACTTTCAATTTGGGAAGTGAAAGTGAGTAACAAATCTAACAATATCTCACAGTATGAAACCGTTCATAATGAACTATGCTATTCTACTGTATGGCCAAATTCACCAAAGGTTTTTAAAACCTTACATATTCTGGAAATGTTACTCTTAACAAGGTAGTAATTATTCAAGGACTACTGAGTTAGGTTGTTATGCTCATGTTTTATTGAACCCACTGATTTTCAATGTTTTAATCTTCCTCTGTTCAGTCCTTTTACATGGCTAACTTGGATCTCTTGATTTCATATGAACAGATTGCCAAAGACATGGAGCGCTGGGCTAAGAGTCTCAACAGACACAAGGAGAACATGCGTTCTGTGTCCTCCTCCCCTGCCGTCGGCACCACAGCGCTCCCCCCTGGTTACGCTCGGGCCCCTGGCCACAGTCGCCTAGATGACCGCAGAGAATCTGCCAGTGCTGATGCAGGCTATGCTGTTCTGGAGAAAAAGGTAGATGACCCTTTCACAGACACACATGCCTAGCTGCAAACCCCTGGGCAGCAGGGTCTCATAGTGAATGGGGAGAGTGTGCATCAAGCAGAGGACTCTGTAATAAGACGTTTGCACAGTCTTTTTAACTGACCTGGTAATTATTCTCTCTCTCTGTCCTGCAGGGTGCACTGTCTGAACGGCCTCAGATCTTTCTGGATCAGATCCGACAAAGTACTGAAGTAAGGACATGGACACAGTCATTGTGTTTGTCTGTTTGTCTGATGTGCTCGTAGCTTTTCTATAGGATGCTTCAAAATGTGTTTTATTCTTCCAAGCATAGATTTCTATAATTTTTCCCTCAGTTATTGATCTTGCATCCTATTTCTGTAGCGTTCCCCTCCTCAGCAGCAGGGTCTGGTCCCAGCCTACAGTGGAGAAACTGACAGCGACGAAGAAGGAGGGGACAAAGATGAGAAGGAAGGCAGAATGACCGACTGGGTTAAACTGGCCTGTCTGCTGTGTAGGAGGCAGTTTCCCAGCAAGGAGGCACTCATCAGGCACCAACAGCTCTCTGAGCTACACAAGGTTTCAATCTCATTTAACACAATAGCAAACAAACCATAAATGATGATTTAGGAATAAGTGTAGACTCACTTGTTAAATTGTTGTCTCATACATTCTTTTGTATTTGTTATTTAAAGTGTTTATAATAAATGACATACGTCTAAACTTTCACCTGTTTGTCTGTATGCCCGCAGCAAAACTTGGAGCAGAGAAGAGCCCTGCAGGATTCTGCAGGAAAAGAGGTTGGTCCTGCCACAGGGACTAGAGGAGTGCGACAACATTACATAGAGTTGTGCTGTTTGTTGCTGAATGTGTGCAGTTGGTATTGATTTCATTGTCTTTTTGTATTACCCACAGAGACTTGCAGATGGACCAGAACTTCCTGATCCTAAGAGGAGGAAGTTTAACCCCATGTAAGCAACAGTGAATTACCAAACAGACCCACATGCTGTGGTCATTTATCAAATACTAGCTAGATACTCTGATGCATTTTTCCTCTTTTACAGTCCAAGTCAGGCTTTATGTTATGTATGATATTATGTTTGCAATTGGTCTGTACTTAATACGATTGCAAGTCCTGTTGCTTATTCCATACCGTGTCTGCACACTTATAAGTTACTTTATTCTCTTCTCTCTTCAGTGATGGGATCACTGGCACCAGTCTTGGTGCCAGGATGCTGCAGGGAGGAGTGAAAAAAGGGTTTCTACTGCGAAACATGCAAGTGGAGTGAGCCCTAAACCTGACTTTTCAATTTCCTGACCCAGGCGGGACAAGGACAAACCTAGCACGCAACACTTCACCATTAACATCATCTAGATATCTATAGATAAAGCTCTTAATTTTGGTTTAATTACCATTACCTCAACTGTGGTAATACACTCGTGAACTGATCCTGTAGCAGTGTATGTCAGGATATTGCACAGAATGCACTTTTTTGCTTTCTTCCTGAATGATGCAGTTTTTAGTTCTCACTTGCTTTAAAGCTTGTGTGTGATGATCAAGTTTTGTGGTTGGGAAACATTTTCTGTTGGAAAGTGAAAGATCAGTATAGATCTAAAGGCAGCGAATGGGATTTTCTAATATTACTGTCTATGCACCATAGATTTTTTTTATTTAATGCTAAATGCCTTGTCATTCAGTGAATGACTGATCTAGGCAAACCTGTGTATACATTTTAGAAGAGACTGTGGCCTCATGAACTGGACATTGTCACACTAAAAACAAGTGTGTAGATGAAAAGTGTGTAGATATCAATTCACAATGTAATACATCATTATTTCTGAAGGAAGCTATTCTGTATTTCTTTATTTGTTTAATATTGTGACGGTTTTATCAAGCTCATGTAAATTAATCCACAATTACACGTTTTCATTTGTAGCAATGATTGATGTCTTGTGTGGGCAAGCCGGTCGCTGATGTTTGGACATTTTAACCTGACATTTCCCAAGCTGTGTTTCTGCAAACCGGTGGTTTAAAAAAAGAGGAATACCATGCAACATCTAACCTGCAGAAATTGTTTCGCAGCACAAAATGTCTGTTCCTGATATTTGTCTTTAACCAGTGGTGTAAAGTAACTCAGTAGATTTACTCAATTACTACACTCCACTACATCTATACTTTTAGTTAGTTTGCAGATTTGCATTACTGATGTGAAATATAAATAAGACTTAGTTACTCCTGGAGTAATATTCACAAGCTACCCTGCAGCATACACAGTCATTAAATTAGCTGCACCTTTAACAGCTTTGATAACACTTTAATGCATACATAATTATAATCGGAACATAAAATGATTGAAATTGGCCGATGTGCATAATGGATACGTTTACTGTTGGTACTTTTAGTATATTTTGATGCAGATACTTAATTACTTTAACTTGAGTAACATTTTGATTGCAGGACTTTTACTTTTTACTAATACTTTTACGTAAGTAGAAGATCTGAGTACTTTTCCACCTCTGTCTTTAACCCACCTGTGCTATGGCTGTTGAGTTTCCATGGTAACAACAACAGACGCTATACTTTGTCCGCTGCAGTTAGCTTTATCAAGTAACACCAGATAACTTACCTCTATTTTATTTGTTACGTTTTTCTTTATTATTTTTTTATGTAAAGTTACTAAGCTTAACTCAATTTAACGGTTTAGCTACTATAACTTTGTCATGTAAAGTAGGCCCACTAGTTGAGAGTTAAATCCGTCGTTTGTTTATTGGCTAAACTCAGTGCAGTTGGACCTAGTTAAACGCCTGATGTATACCTACTGACAAGCTGCACATTGTTAAAAGACGAGAAATTGACAAGGATGTCTGAGAAAGATGCAGTCCTGTCAGATGTAGAGGGGGAGGAAGAAACACAACCAGAAGCAACCGAAGAAGAAGAGAAGGTAATGGTGACCTGAGAGATAACAGAAGAAACGCAGACACACGCCATTAACTAGTTTTGCAGAAAGTTAACCTGGAAGTTGGAACATATATTGTATGATTGTGCATATATTTCGTTTTTTACTTAACGAGCTTTATATAGATGCCAATACTTATGTATTTTTACTTGAGTAACATTTTAAGTACAGGACTTTTACTTGTAACAGACAGTATTCCTACGCTTTGATATTTCTACTTTTACTTAAGTACAAGATCTGACTGAGTACTTCTTCCAATTCTGATTACAAGAAAGCTTAAAGGTCCCATGTCATGGCCATTTCCACTGATCATAAAACAGGGTTGCAAACTCTCACGCATCTGGCGTGTGACACACGCTTTCACTCTCAATCTCACGCTCTCACGCTGCCCAAACTATTCTCACGCCAAAAAACAAGAATACCGAAGACTAGAAACGGTTTTGAAAACTGTTGTGACGTAGTGATCGTCTTCTCAATAGAACATCTTTGATAATGTCTTCTGGCCAATCAGAATCAAGATAACGGCGTGGTGTTGTTGCAGGAAGTCCCGACGGAGAATACTTTTGCTGTAGTACATCTCTATATACATCGATACAACATTACGTGTTGATAGAAATCAACACGTAATGAAATAAGACCCCACGGTTTGATGATTGATAGGTGTGTGGGCTGTCTTTCATTTTGACACACTTTGACACACAGAACAATGGGGGCTATCCACCCTTATCCACAATGTAAAGTAATTCACAGCCTCTTCCTCTTCTCTCTCTGAGGAGCAGCAGGTTCAGCTTTCAGAACAAAGTAACACAAAACTAAAATGGCATTCATTTTTTTAAATATGTCGTGTAGTAGGCTAATAGATGTATTTATTTTCTTCTCAAGAGAGTACCAGAATGTGTATTTTATGTTAGTATTTCAAAAAAGCTCCTGGGGGAGAATCCCCTCAGACCCCCTGCAGGGGTTGGGGTTTCAGCATGTCAACTCTTTCATTTGTGGAGAAATTGCAGGATTGGCTCCAGGTCGCCCTTTTTATTTACTACAAGACAAATGTGCTTTTTTATTTCATACAGTTCAATTTTGATTGAGACAGGGAAATAATCTAAACCTCACGCGTGGCGTTTCACTGTCAAGGGGAGCGTGTATGTAATTACAATGCAAATACTGACTTGAGCCCCACCACTGTATGGGTTAGCCCTATTACCCAACAAAAATACTCTCTCGCAACTGCCGACCCGTATTGCGCAAGCGCAGATCTAAGATCCAGTAGAAATGATAAAAAAGTAAAAGTCTGCTGCTTATTGTTCTACTAGGCCAAAATAGAGTCAAAGAGAGTATGAGAGTGAGAGTGTGTTAATTAACATATCTGGCAGTTTGGAGTAAGTCTGTAGATTTGTGTGAGTGTGTTTCATGTAGGCTACTGTATAGGCCTCTCACGATAATTAATTTTGTTGGATACATTTTCCCGGAAATTATTGCGATAAACGATAATATTATCAGCACCGTTGTATGACCATTTTAGACCACTGACATAATGATAATATATAATAATAATTCAAGTACATCCTTTCAAACTGCTAGTCACATCCTCATGTAAATGGCAATTTATCGAGTTCATTTGTATTTATCGTACGATAAGTCAATTAATTGCTTATTGCGACAGGCACACAATAAAACAGTGGAAACAAACATGTGTTTGACTTTCATTAGTGAATGAAACTTTGTGTCCTTTATAGTCTGTGTCCAATATTGTGTATTTGTATATATTGTATATATATCCTATATATGCTAAGGTCCCGCTACTGACACGATAGCAGTCATTTCGTGCGCATATGTGTAATCAAACCCATGATATCAAAATCTCACTCCAGCCAGGTACCCAAAGTTGGCAACCCTGCATAATTCCATTGTTGAGGTCTACTAGAATAGATTTATATTGTGCAATTTTCCAAAATCACTTTGGTTTCTCAAACAGCATCTCTGTAAACTACGTGTATTCACTGAATTTCACGCTCTGCCTTTAACGGCTTGTTGTAGCTCCAATAGCTCCAGCCCCCACCTTCCCTGTGAGCACAGTGTGCTCTGATTGGTTGGGACGTTGTGAATCGAGCTGAGCTCCGTGGAGGTGTGGTTTCCTTGTTTAGCCAAACACAGCCAAACTCACCGAGCACACACAAAGTCACAACCGAAGTAAAAACAATAAGTGTGGCTTGATATTGAGTAAGAAAAAGGTTGATAAACGCTGTGAGAATGGGTCTGCAGAGAGAATTTCGCCGCGATCCCAACTGTCTGTTATCAGCCTGCAGCCAGGGAGGAGAGATCAGCATGACATGAGTTACCCGGAAGAATCAATGGACAGTGACGTATCTCCAACGAGGCGTTTTGGGGAGGTATCGCTACAGGGTGTACTTTGAGGGTTTTGACTCTGCAGACCATTTACATGCATAAAAACCTTCATAACACACAAGGGGACGGGTAATAACCGGAAAAGCATGACATGGGACCTTTAACATTGCCATGATGCTGGTTTTAAACGATAGGTGGAGTATCAAGCTATATCATTCCATCACTGACCTACTCCAATAAGAAAATCCAAGGCTTAATCCACATAACCCTTTATCCAATGCCTCAGAAGTTGCCATCATGTCACAGAATGCATTACACTGTTTTAGGAGTGTGAGTAGGCCTACCTTTTAACCCACAACACCAAATGAATGGATGTTATCTAATCATTAATCCCACGAAATGCCATAAGGTAAATAACAAGTTGGCCCAAGTAGCCTAATGCATGACTCATTAAATAATGCTGGGCGTTCCAAAAACACCTGTTGCCCACCCTTAACTAAATCATTTCTGACCAATGTATTTTTTAAAGCAGAACATAACCTATTCTCATTGAAATATTAAGCTATGTTTCCTATCCTGTTCATTTAATGTATTGGCACTAGGGGTGTAACGGCATCCGTACCGTCACGGTTCGGCACAAGCAGTCACACGACGAATACGCCTTTTTTTTAGGAGTGGGAAAAAGGTCTGTCATTCAGGGCAGTATCCATTACACTATTTATAATCCAGGGGGCGGTGTTGCGCCTAAACGCTGCTGCCAGCCGCCCTTAAACAACAAATGAAGAACAAGAAGAAAACACAACAACAAAACGAACAAAATACAAGAAGAAAATGTAGTATGGCGATGTCAGATAACACACAGGAGCTAGAACCCACCTGCTTCTTTTAAATCAGCTGTGTGGGAACATTTCGGGTTCCCTGTGGGTTACAATAACGATGAAGTGCGAGTGGTGGATCGGACGGTGTGTCGGCGTTGTTAGACAGCGGTGCGGTATGCTACGGAGCCCCCTAGGGGATTTGGAGAAGAAGAAAAAAAATGTTTTGCGAGATCTCGCAATACTTTTCATTTAGTACTTCCTGGTCAGTTCGGCTGCTACGGCAACACAGAAACCACAACAATGGAGTGGTTAATCGATTTTACTTTGAGCTTGGCCTTAAATATAAAGATATAACATCAGTGCTTGGCAATAGGCACGGGTTTCACACAAAGACTGTATATATAAAGGGTTTCACTAAGTGAAGACACCTCAAGAGAACACTCAGAGCACACTCACTGCTACAACTACATGCTCTGAGCTGAGTTATTGACAGATTCGAATTTCGCGGATCAATAACTCATGAACATAACGTTGTAAAAATACAAACATGACTTTACAATCATAGCAAAGTAGACAACGAGCTACAGAGTCGTTTTATCAGAACAGTTCGATACGCGCCGTCATCCGAGCTAAACATCAAGAATTGGTCACAATCTGCAGCTGGAGGAGGGAGAGGAGTGCAGGAGGAGTCTACAAACTGCAACGGGGTTTTGCGAGATATCGCAAAACATTTTATTTATTTATTTTTTCAAGGAATTTTTTTTCTTCTCCATGTCCCCTAGGGGGCTCCGTAGTACGCTAATGGTAATCATAGACTGTATATATAAATGGACGTAGGGTCCGTGACGTCACCCATAGGATTCTGCAGAGTTGCCGTGAAGCCCTAGGCGGAGTCGGCCACTAACGGCTCGATAGTGACGCCAGAGTTCAACTCCCGCCTTCTCCAGCCTGCTCCAAATAAGGGCAAAGAGGCGGAGCCGAGGCGGGACCTGCTGCCACCAAGCTGGAAGTTCCAGAGCTAGCTGAAGCTACCGTCGCATTTTACGTTTCTAAGGTAAGCGGACATGAAACTATTCAGCAAAACTATAAATAATAATCTAAGTTATTGAGCTTTTAGCATAATACTTCAGAATCTTAAAACCCCTTAACGTTTGTATGCAATTGTGCTAAATTCAACACTGGAATCAAGCAAATATTAATATGTTTGATGGACGTCCTGTCTGTTGGTTTGGAGAGGACTGAGGGTCTTTCCTCTGCGAGGAGGACCAGGGCTGATGAAGGAGCCCATGCTGGGCAAAGCTGATACCAACTGCACAGGCCTAGTCGGTCACTTTATTTGACTAAATGTGTTTAATACATTTAATAGGTTTACACCTTCTGTCCATATGTGCTTTTTATTTAAAACATTTGATTAACTTTTGGTTCACATTTCAATAAATTGTATTTGTATTTGCACTCCTTTTGTCCATTATTCTTACTGAAAATGTTAGATTACACATTCACATCTGACTGAAGATTGGCCCCATTTATTTGTGACGTTGCAAAACAAGGTACATGTTGTGAAGCTCATAAAGTGAGGCAAATAGAAATAATCAGCTGATGGAGTGTAGATGTGGAAATAGCTGCATTCGATCAGCTGACTGTTTTTACAATAAAAATAGTTTCTTAGTGAATGTCCTGTACTGGTCTTAAAATCTCATAACATCAGCTTTTAATGTTCCTCTTGGATGTTCTTCTTGACCCTCAGAGAAGGAGAAAATGTCCTGTCTTTCAGGCATGTCCTTTCCTAACAAAAATGACAGGAAACATAAAACATATTATTGCAGAACAAGTGTATTATTTATGAAAGCGGTGTGTTTGTGTGTTTAGGGGCTGTAGATATAATAATTTTGTAATTGTAATGTTTTTTTTTTATTTCAACAATGAGCTACAAAGACAATCAGATTATGAATGAACAGTATGAAGTTGAAATATATGTTATTATCAAAATAATATTTAACTGTTATCAAAACGTAGTGCAACTGTAGAAGCTTGCTCTGTTGTCTCACTGAAAGAATAACTTTTACCACGTTTTTTACAGACAATATTGAGAGATAAATAGTAGCAGTTCTCACTATGTGTTAAATATCTTTGCCTTCAATACATTAAATTAGAAAGCTGACAAAGTCATATTGCTTGTTATCATCTAAATGTAACTTTTTGCATGGAAAAAACCCTCAACTTAACTGATGTGTAGGTGATCTAGTATTTAGTATTGTTTAATGGAATGTATATCAGTGTATTCAAGTCAATACTTCATTCATTTAAACCAATATCTTTTTTGATTCTTTGTACAGTATGAAAAAAGAGTCTTTGTACCTGTGCTGAAGTTCACTGCTGTGAGGAGTCCAGTTCTGTCTCTCACTCTCTGATCCAGCCTGTCTGCATCACCTGGACACCTTAAAAAAACAGATATATATATATATATATGTAAAGTACCATGTGTACAAACAATATAACTGATTCTCTTCTGTTGAACATGTTGGATTGTGTATTGTCCGAGTCAGGGGCCTTTTTATTTTACTGTAACTTTGGAAGTTGTGTTACCCAGTGCTGGAATTGGGCCGGTACTCACCGGTACGCAGTACCGGCACTTCTGGTTCTGACCCATGGAGTACCGGCACTTCTTGCTCAGTACCGGCATGCTGGCGGTACTCCGGTACTCATGCACCGTGCCAGTACTCAACACTCTCCCCGCCGTTCTTATTATACATCCATATATATATATACAGCCGCCCGGTACTCAGTAGATGCGTCATGAGGTGCCGAACGGACATTCTCATCGCTCTAACCGCTGGAGTTTCACAGCGGCTGTCAGCTGTTTACTCCTGTCATTCAAACAGAACGTGCTGGAGAGGGGGCGGGGCTTATCTTCTCCATGTAAATACTGTGGTGGAAACGACTATGTCAAAATTAACCTATTTGACCGTGATTTAATAGTAATACACGTTTCAAAATAATAATAATAATAATAATAATGCCGAAGTAACAACATACTGAAAACTGTTAGTAAAACCATGTTTTAATGCTTTACAATTTACATACCTAGATGCACGTGTGTTGTGTTTATGCAGTGCAACTCCCACCCAGTGGGTGGCTATGTAGCGTGATAGAACAGAGCAGGCACGCCCCCGAGAGAAGGAAAGCAAGTCACGTCACAAATTAGCATTTCTAAAATGTTAGCGTTGATTAATAAAAGTGCAAAAAGACAGCGGTTGTCGCCGGAAGAAACTTCAAATACAGAGAATGCTGTGCCTGTGTTGGAAATTGTGTCTGAGGGGGAGCTTTCTTTGGTTGATCCTCCTGCTCCAAGTTCTAGTGCATTAGCATTAGCACTAGCTCCGCCGCCTCCTCCAGAGCCTCTAACGTTAGCTGCTGCTGGCGCAACTGCCACCACCAACACCGGGCAAAGCGATGCACCTGACTGCTGGACAACGGACCAGGTGCAATATTTTTGCAAGACCAATGCATGGCTCGTTCTTAAAGATAAGAAGCTAGGATGTCGGATATGCAGAGATGTCAAATCTTTGGGAATACACACTGGACAAGGACTGAAACTGTCAACTGAATGGGGTGAGTGTGCAGTGTCTCATTTCGGTGTTGACAAGGGCAAACAACAAGCTAGCCTGAGAACAAAAATCAAAGAACATAAAGAATCACAAGCCCATGTAAAAGCTGCTGACATCCTTACATCTGCTTCACGTGAAACTATTCAACATCAAGTGCAGTCTATGCATAAATCTGAATTAGACACCACTATCAGAGTTTTTCGAACGGCATATAAAATTGGCAAACATAGCCGGCCATTCACAGACATGCCAATTGATTTGAATGTACAGAAACTGAATGGGCTGAACGTGGGCAGGGTTTTGCACTCCAATAAAACCTGTGGCGAAATCATCGACCACATAGCTCATGAGCTGAAGAAAAAAATGGCAAAAGACATTACAGAAAACCAAAGAAAACTCTGTGTTTTGGTCGATGAATCTACCACTATTAGTGGTAAAACGGTGCTTGTTGTGTGTCTACGCTCAGCATTAGCTGATGCTGAGCCCGAAACGTTTTTTTGGGAGCTGATCGAGTTGGATGGAACAACGGCTGATGACATCACAAAGGCGTTAATGGAGTGTCTTGGAAGAGATTTTAACGAGGACTTTTTAGGTCAGTGTTTCGTTTCTTTTGCATGTGATGGGGCTTCAGTCATGCTAGGGAAGAGAACAGGCATTGCTACCCAGTTGTGTAGTAAATTCCCAAGCCTGTTTGTGTGGCACTGCTCCAATCATCGTCTAGAGCTGGCAGTTGGGGATGTGGTCAAGGAGGTCTCAGGGCTCAATCATTTCCAGATCTTTTTTGACAAACTCTATTCCTTGTTCCATGCCTCCCCCAAAAATCAGAGGCAGTTAGCGCAGTGTGCGCAAGCAGTCGGACAGCGTCTCCTGGTGATAGGGCGTGTTTTGTCCATCCGCTGGGTGGCTTCAAGTGAAAGGAGCGTCAGAGCAGTCTGGGAAAACTACCGAGTGCTTCATGATCACTTCACAAATGCTGCAAACGACACGAGCAGGGATTCCAGAGACAGAGCAAAGTACAAGGGCCTGGATGATGTGCTCACATCTGCAACGTTTGTCAGCAATCTGGGACTGATGTACGATGCGCTCACAGAGCTCAGCGACCTCTCTCGGCAACTCCAAAAAAGAGAGATGACACTGCCTACAGCAGATAGGCTCTTAACTCGAGAAATACGAGTTTTTGAATCCATGGTCACCATGCCTGGCCCACACATGACTACAGTTCATACAGCTCTAGCTGAGAAGTCCTTCAAGGGTGTTGCCCTGCGTGAGAATGGCAGGCTTGTACAGATTCATGCAGGTCAGTTTTTCCGCAGTATGGTAGATAATCTGAGACACAGAATGACTTCCACAACCTCCTCTCATGTCAGCACAAGAGAAATCCCATTACATGGCCGGGAGGCCCGGGACAATCAGCTAATCCAGGACATGAAAGTTATCCATCCTGGAAGTTGGCCTGAAGAGGAGTTAGACGTACAGTATGGGGACATAGAGGTGCTACGTTTGTGCGAAGTGCTGAAAGTGGACAGAAGAGAGACTGTTCAGGGCTTTCGCGAATACAAGGAAACCAGGGCATCCCGTACACCTGCTGCCATGGAGCCTCTACTGAAAGCAGTCCGAACCATCGCTGTCTCCACTAGTGAGTGTGAGCGGGCATTCAGCTGCATGAACGATATCCTTACTGCAAAAAGGAATGCTCTCTCTGTCAGCCGACTGTCCAGCCTGGTTTTCATTAAATGTAATGGACCATCACTAGGACAGTTCAATCCGGAACAGTATGTGAGGTCCTGGCTGGCAAAGGGAAGGAGAAGTGCTGATGAAAGAGCCTGTCCAGCTCCAGCCCCTGATACTGATGTCCCCAAGGCCTTCTGGAGCCTTTTCTAACAATGTGAAGTATATTGCAAAGCAGTTCACCCAGTGAGAAGACTTTTGGCATAATGTGCCGATTTGTACAGATCCTGGAGATAGAAGGACTTCAGACCAACCAGGGAGTTATCTGATCAGCTTGGTGTTCAATGTAACTCTTTACCATGGCTCAGACTTTGTTACTTGCAGTTACAGTTTCTCATTTTAGATTGTGCAAATGTTGCATTTGTTTTTACATGTTCTTTGTTCATGCTCTTTATCATTTTTCTGAGTTGGAAAGTTAGATTGCATCATAGTTTACTTTATACATATTTGTATTCTTCAGTGGTGAAGTATATTGCAAAGCAGCTCAGCCATGTGAGAAGACTTTTGGCACTTTTTCGTTTTCTGAGTTGGAAAGTTAGATTGCATTCAAAATGTACAGAAATACTTGTTAAATACTTGTATTTTGTTAAAGCTTTTTATAAAAAATGCTTTTGACCAGAGCTTTGTTTCCTTGTCATTAATGTTGAACACCACCAGAGGGGCTCTCACCTGAAAGGTCTCTGCTTCATGTGTCTTCAGCAGAAGATCTAGACTTTGATTGCTATATTTTCAGTTAATATTGACCTTACTGAGCTTTAGCCATATCCGCTGCCTATCATAACAAATGTTAAGTACAGTGAACCTTTCTAAAATATACAGTAGTAAAACCCACCAGCATTATAGTAGCCAAATTCTTGTTTGTGGGCTGTATATATAAAATTGACTTGAAAAAGTTGCTGATTTTAGAGTACTGGCACCTTTTTCATTCCAATTCAAGCACTGGTGTTACCAATGCTTACTGTTTATTTGATACCCATTTGGTAATGCAATTAATAAAAACAACAAGGTTTGGGTTCGTTCTTCAGATGACTGTGACGTTAACGTGTAAGCTTAATAATGAACTCCAGCTCAACCAACCATATTGTAATATCTAAGTAATCATCTTGAAATATGACATTAATAATTGTAATATACACATCTTATTGTGAGGTTGATTTCACATACACTACTTCGACATTAGCTTGTCTACATACTTGAGCATAGCCAATTTAAATTAACCTTAGATGCATACAGTTCTACCTACATAATAAAATATCTCTAAGTTACAAGGATGTAACCTTATTTTATCAACCTCAAACAGAAGCCGTTTGTTCAACAGTATTATCCCACTTAACACTTGTCTATTTCGTTGTAACCTTTATATATACAGTCTATGATTTTAACTTGGAGGCTACGATTACAATCGTTAGCACCGATGTAGCTACCTCTAGCTTACATGCTAACCCAAGCCTTACCATTCATTACGTAGCTGATTAAAATCATTAACACATAAATAAAGCACTAGAATTTAACTTACCGCAAAACCGCATTCATGCACCGTCTGTGTTTTAACCGCAGAGCGAGTCACAATAGTCCGATATATAAGCATGAAGAACAAAAAACCACGGCCGGCTACAAGTTGTGTTTCCTGGATGAGCTGAGCAGGCAGAGTCCCTGTAGCTAGCTTCACGGAGCAGCTAGCAGAGAGACAAGAAGCTAACAGCGGCAGGTACTTGACAGAGCCGTCACTCAATGTGACCACGCCCTAATTTATGCACAAACTTTAAGACCTAATATAAATAAAAGGGTCGCGTTAGAAAACAATTCACTCACAGATCCATAATCATGAAGGTGGAATCTAACTATATCGATAATAAAATGTATGGAGCCAGGGGTAGAAACATGTTTTTTTCTGCTGTAAAGTTGGGCATTTTAACATGGGGGCTATGGAAATTGCTCCTTTCTGCAGCCATCGCCTATCGGCCAATATATGAACTGCAGTGTGTGGCACTTCCGTATTGGCTTCCCGGCTCTACCCCACAGTTTGCCGCTTGGATGGTAACACATGCTAAATCATATCAGAAGGTCATCACCCAGATTTGCCAATCACCGGAGCCCGGCAAAAGACAACACAGCAGTTCAAGAGTTTATCCCTGCTGTTTTTAAGAAGCCAATAGACATGAAAGCTGAGAGACCAAAATAAAATAAATAACGGAATGGCATACATATTTCAACGGCTATGCGCTCTTGAAACACTTTCTTATTATTTATGATGTAATATTTTCAAGACATTCTTTTTAGTTTTACAGTTTATTGAACCTTTTTGTTTGACATCAGCCATTATAGATAATCTGGGCATCTGAGTGTGTGGGGTACTGTTTGTGGTTTGTTTTTAACAGTGTAATACAGTTAATTATTCAAAATGTTAGAGTTCCTTATTTTTAAACTGAAACTTGCACTACTGTTCAAAAATAAATAACAACAAACCTGGAATTATGCATTTGGGATTTTTTTGTGCTTTTTCTTGTTGTACCGAACCCGTACCGAACCGTGACCCCCAAACCGAGGTAGTACCGAACCGTGAATTCTGTGAACCGTTACACCCCTAAGTGGCACCTGTAGATAATCTTTGGTTCAATCAAATTGTATTTATATTGTCAAATATCACAAATTACACATTTGGTTGTAGCGATTTATTCTTTACAATGCTTATCTCCAATTTAAACAAAAACACTTTATATAACTCATGTAATATTGAAAATAACAACTCAACATCTTATTGTAAATGTGGCAACTGAAAGCGTTTTGGGCAAACAAACTTCATATTTCTAGGAGAACAGTTAATATGCTGCTGAGCAGAAACATGGTAATGTAGCTAGCAATTAGTGTATTCAATAATTGTGAAGTAACATTCATTATTTGCCATATTGGGGATATATTAAGTGTGATCTATACATTTTTGATTATGAATGTTCAATAGGGATATGTGCAATAGGGAAAGTGCTGTACCTGTATGTTTCTTGTTTGTTTCTTTGTGATCTCTGTTCTGTATCTATGACTGATTGACCTGAATGTTTTATGTGTATTATCTCGATGCCCAAGACAAATTTCTCCTAAGGGAGACAATAAAGCTCTATCTTATCTCTATCTTATCTTAAGTCACAGTGACTTGATCATGTGTTGAGCAACGTGAATCCATGAAACAGCCTGCCATGAAATTATAATGAGCCATGCATCAATAAAGCATAACTTAAGTAGCTATAGTGTACCCTTATTAAAAAGAGTTACAGCATTATTTGTAAATAAATCACTTGAATGTCTACATGGTAGGCTTTATTTATGGCAAAAAGTTAGTTTCTCTGAAGCTCTATCATGAAGAGGAGCTTGTGTCTGGGCTGAGCCGCATACAAACATTGATGGGGTTCTTTGGTAGATTTGATCCACTGTAAATTAGCTCCACCACAACAATTTTGAAGTATAATCCTGTGATGTATTTCCTCTCACAGGTACAGGTTTGCCATTTGACAAAAGAAACCATTGGTCAGGGGCTCTCATTGCTTTGCCGAACAGGAAATGGACTTGGACATGCATTCGTCAAAGTGGACCTAATAGACAAGTAAGGGAACAAAAATACAGAGCTAAATGGGTTGCCTTTGCTTGACTGGTAATACTAATTTTCAGGTTATCATTGTTCATCTGTGGCTATGTTTTTGATTTTCTTCAATTTGTTGTCACTCCACAGAGGACTGAATGACATTGCTTCAATCAGAAGTTTTATCCACCTACGTTTCGTGGATATATCCAACAACCAGCTGACTGATCTTTCTCATCTGGAATCTCTGACCCATCTGCTCTGGCTGAAGGCAAGGACTCGTATTCTGTATTCATTCTGATCTCTGGGGCCTGTAGTACAATTCATTCAAAGTTATGGAAAATCTTTAATTCAATAGGTTGACAATAATGCTGTTGCAAGCTTCAAAGGGCAACCTTTTGCTCAGTTGACCTACCTGCAGCGGCTGAGTATGGCAGGGAACAGAATAACAGAACTGGATGGCCTGGTTGGGCCTGCCTTGGAGAGCCTCAATCTTACAGGTTGGTCTGTTGGTTTCATGTCAGAATATGTGATGTTTCTATTATAATGGTGGGCTTTCATTTAGTCGATTGACGCAAGACAATCTTACCATCTGCATGATATAAAACAGATATCTTGACATTTTGTGAACTCTGGCAGGTAATGGCATTCAGAGATTGAATGGTTTTCAGAGTGGCTGTTTTGCCAACTTGGTAACTCTGGAGCTGAGGGGAAACCAGTTGGATACCACTGATGGCATTAACCTTCCCAACCTGCAGCAATTATATCTGGTAATAAAAAAAATACCATTTGATAAATATAACAAACACATTTGATGAGGTTAAGCCATTAACACCAATCTCATTCAGCCGACTGCCTGTAACTTGTCTTACTTTCCATTCAGGCCCAAAATGTTATCAAGCATCTGGAGGGTTTAGAGAGGATGGAACGCCTCACCACACTTCACCTTCGAGACAACCAGCTAGAAACTCTGGACGGCCTCAGTCCCAACATGAAGTGTCTCCAATACCTCAATGTCAGGTACACATGTGAACAACATAGACTGTCATCAAGGCAGTAAAACACCAAAGAAATCTATATATCCAAGATTGTTTATCCTAAATGCTTCCGTCTCTCTCCCTTAGAGGCAATGCAATATTAGAAGAGAATGCCCTGAAAAGCCTCGCACTTGTGTCAAAAACTCTGCGAGCTTTGGTGCTTACTGATAATCCTCTGGTGGAATCGACAGACTACAGGCTGAGTGTATTGATGCTCCTGACACAGCTGGAGCGAATTGACAAAGATCCTGTCTCCCCTGAGGAGGTGGCTCAGGCCAAGGAGAGAATCAAGGTAAAGCTAAGACACACCTTATTTCTCTATTTGGCATGGTCAGGCATACATTTCTGCTCTATTGTTTTTTTTCTTACTGCATGTATTTCATTCCAGGAACTGAAAGAGGAAATGTCTGGGCCATAAGATTGCAATGAGGAAGTGTTTTACCTTGAAAACACTGGGTTGGTGTTTGTAGGTGGGTGTGTTGAAACGTATTGTAGTATACTGTATATTTTCAGTTTCTTGTATTTGTATCTGTAAATGTGTTGCCTACATTATGGATTATTGTTGTCATGTTCTAACAGCCTATTTATTTTTTCAATAATAAACATTTGAAAACGTTTATTTCTGTGGTGTTTATTGACATAAAGTGTGAAAATGCTGACAGTCAAGCTGTGACAAAGCAACCTTTCAGTGACTAGGCAGAGAAAAAGAGTGTGTTTGAACCTTGTGCTGCCTGCGGCATCCTGAGTAAGGATGAGAGGGCAAAATCCACCACCATATTGCTGTTGGCAGCCATCCAGCTTCAGCGTTAAAGAGACAGGCACATGCAATGGATATGTGTGGAAATCCTTTCTTATGTTTAGTCTTATACACTGAGCTAAACTGTAATACAAATACATAGTATGCACATTATTTCTGATAATACAATATTTCTAATAAAGTTAATGTTACTTGCCACACATTAACATAGTACTGTTGCCGTAACCAGGAAGTCCACTCTTTGAAAAGATTGCCCATTTTATGTCTTCAAAGTGGTGGATGCAATTTCAGTCGTTCATGATAATTTCAAAAACAAAGCCATAACTACTCAACTGTCTTTTACATTGTGTCTATCTGTATTAATACCGATTAATACTCGTGTTTCACGTCCACAGTGATTTGCTCATTGCAAAGGAAATGAAAAGCTATCACCACCTGTGTGTTATGTGTCTGTAACTTTAATGGGCTGAACATGAGTCCTGAAAGAAACGTCTCGTGCGTAAATGTTCCTCCAATGACTGGGTCAGGTGGGCGTGTCTGAGAGAAGAGACATGTCACATAAGTCCCGTCCTCTCTTCCCTTCCACCTCCTCCTCAGTTGTACTTGGGCAGCTAGCAGCGGCGTGGCGCAGCGCAGCTTTGAACCTACAAACCTGGCAAGCACCTGTGTGATTAACAAAATAAAAACTTAATTTAGCAAGCGCTGTTCTCAAGAAACAATCCAGCAACCATGACTAGCTACCACAAACCCGATGAGAAAACCCTTCAGGGACTGAAAGACATCGCTAACAAGCTCAGGATCAACTCCATCAAGGCGACATGCGCCTCCAACTCTGGGTAAGTCATTCAAAGTTACAGTGGCTTGTTTGTTAATATTACGTTACACATGAGAAAAGTATTCAGTTAGTGTAGCGTTACTGTAGTTCACTTTACCTGCGGGGTCTACACGTGCAGCGGATTATCTTCACGCGGTGCAGACCGTGCAAAGTGTGGCCAAAGCAGACAGCTAGCAAGTACTTATGCTAACTGTTTCATAAACATGTTAAGCTCCTTTTTGAGCTAAATGTGTCTAGGTCTTTAGTCAATGCTTAGGCTAGCATAAGCTAACAGTTTGTGCCATAAATGACACCAAATGGCAGGGTCTGTATCAATAATAAGGTTGGATACAGTAGTCTTCAGTGCTATTGAGCTGATAATTCATTCTCTTTTATAACTCTGAAATGTTACTAGCAAGGTTGCTAGATGAAATATGTCGTTATAGCAACAGCCTGCTTCTAGCACCACATGATCATGCAGGGGGAATCTCGTGGTCAGTTTCACACTTTAATTTAAAGCAGCTGCGTGTTAAAATGCAAGAGAGATGCATATGCACACATAATAGTTTGAATTTATTTCAAGGGAATCTGTCAAGTATGATAGACACACACGTCAAATGGTCACCTGTAGTTTTGACCTGAATTCGCAGAAGCTTTTGTCCTCCTGCAGTCCTCCTCCTCCCACTGCAGGTCACCCTTGAAAAAGAGATCTTTTGATCTCAAGGGGCTTCACCTGGTTAAATAAAGGCTACAAACAATTGTCACTATGGCGGGAACAGTTTCCAGGGTTTCCTTATTGCAGGGGTGTAACTAACACTGAGATTATGAAGGCTGCCCTTTGCCCCATAGTATTCTGTGTTCGGCCTATTCTACACCCAGAACATTAATGCAATCTACTCTTTCACAATGCATCAAAACTGCCTGTAATTGACATAATGCGTTTTGGAAGACGCTCAGTTGACACTCATTAGCTGGCTGTCACATGTACCATACTATCATGTTCATCTGTTAAACCTCTGTGCAGGAAGGTTTTTAACTATATAATTGTTGTCTTATTTAGCTTTTTACAGAAAATAAGTTTCTTTATGGAACACTTTTATAGTTTATTTCATTCGTTGTGTCTTGTTTATTAGCATTCAGTACACAAAAGGACAAAATACGCCACATTTTCCAATTGTTCTTTAAGCACCAAAGCTTTTCTTTCACCCCGTTATATGGATATACAAACATAGTGTTTTAAAGTCTCGCGATTTGAAGTTTATAGAATTGACAGAATTTAAGACTGCACAAAATAATGTAGCATGAACCATTTGACATCCAGTTAAAACAGTGCATGACATTAAGGATTTTGGGAGATGGCCCTGTGGGCCATCTAAGCTAATTTACAGATGGCCCTGAGCCCAATAGAGATTGCCCTGAAAAATGCGCGCGGACGAAATGGCACGAAGGGTTTGGGGGGCCTCCGTCCCCCTAGAAAATTTTGATTTTTGCAGGTCTTAGATGCTGTCTGGTGCATTCTCTAGACTGAATTATAAGATGAACCACCACAATATTGTATTGTACAATTTCAATTTTATTCTTCATTTCACTTGTTTGTTTGTTCTTGTTTGTGTTTGCTCGCTTGCATGCCCTGCATAGCTATAAGAAATACTTAAGTTGTTGGTCAAGACACTTTCCATCTGATGAAGGCAAATGCCTTCCCAGATGTAAAAAAGTAGAAAACATTACATTCAGTTATTAATGCCAAAACAAACATTATTTACACTAGTATGGCCCCTGTTAAAAATGTTTGTAATGTTATCTACTGTAAGTTGGTCGAACGAATGCCTCCTCATCCGGAAGCTGACCGAGCAGCAGTCGAGAGGAGCCGAGCGCATCCGCGAAGCACACAAAATGGCGACGTCATAGTTCCCATTAGCCGGCAAATCTAAATGTCCGGTCAAAATAATTTCCCTTTAGCGCAATACCGCTTCAGTTGCGCCACTTATGTGACAGACAAAAGAGTATGTGACAGACGAGAATAGTCAATTCTAATGTCTTACACGTAATGTGGAGAAAGAGATGTCCTGTGTGGGTTGATTGTGCGTTGATCTGTTGGTAATGCCTCGGGGTTCCGGTGGGCATGTAAACAAATACATAATGCTGCGCTATACTTTGTGGCCTTACCCAGTTGCATAGCGACACTTATTGTGTAGGTGTCTTTTAATAAGCAGGTAGTCATCATTAGCTAGAACTAGCTGAATCTGATCGATATTGACATAAACGCGAGTGAAGTCTAATCTGACGGGAGAGAGAGATCAGCTGAGCAGGCTGACGAGTGGACACGCAGCTCTGCATGATCACATGCAGCGGTGAGCGGACAAAACACACACTTCAGGTTAGAATATCACACGTAGCTATTTTAATTACCTCTCAAACTACCTAAACTAGTTATAGATATGTTTAGTTTTACTGTCGGGTCACTCATTACTGGATCCGCAAGCTGCATGATACTGGCACAATAGATTGCCCGATTGGGCAACCAGCAGGTGAGGCTTCATTGCCCGAGCTAAATACTAGATGGCCCCGGGCCATCGGGCAGTCCTTAATGTCGAGCCCTGTAAAACACACGTGTTCTCAAACAGAATACATGTTTGAGAACACGGCGGTTTATCATTAGAGCAAATCTTTCTATTAAATATTTACATTTTTAAAAGAATATTCTGTAGTTGTCTAAGTCTTTAGTTGTTTCTAATGTCTAGGCCTTTTACGTTCCTAAAAAATTGTATATTCACTTTACTGTATGATTACTGCTCATTTTATTTTAAAATTGATTACAAAGATTGCAAAGTTTGATAAAAGTCAAATGTATGATCTGACAATCACCTGGCCATGTTCATCACGTTTAGAGTTCTCCATAGTATATATTTGCTCTGCATTCTCCAAAACCCCCAGAATTGTGTAATATCCCAGTCATTTACTTGTGCAACTTAAACCTTCAGAAAGGAAATGTTTGTTGGTTAACCGGTTTTTGGTACTTCCTTGTATCAACTGACAAAGAAATGGAAGAACTGTTACCTGAAGGTCCGGACAATGAGGAAACTGAAGATGTGATTCTGTTTCCCTTAACAAAGATGCTTTTGATTTTTGACATCCACCACTCAACACCTGTTGTCATTATTTTATTGATATGGAACATTAAACACGAGTATCTGATTGCTTTGATAACGGCTTTTATGAATTTACTTAAGTCTATTTCTCGGCAGGTTATCACTCAACAAAAGGAAATTGGGTAAACAGAGCACTGGGTTTTTGATTGTGAAATATAACAACGAACATCATGTGTGTTCGATCAAGATAACCGTGTGTTCCAGCATGAACAAAATGGCATTTGTGATTTAACCCACTTAGGGAAGTAACTATGCTTTTGAGAATTGTGGGATTTCTAAACATGTCCCTTACAATACTTGAACCACTATGCTGCAACTAACAGTTTCACAAATGTGCTTTATTTTTATTTTTATAATTGCACTAGAGTGTGAAAATATATAAGTGATATCATGTTAAGAGATTAACATTATATTTTCATGCGTGGTTCTAATACCAAAATATGTGAGGTTTTGAACATTTGTAAATAATTGCTTGTTAAATGTATCCATTTGAATGCCT
The DNA here is from genome assembly GCF_902827175.1 of Gymnodraco acuticeps. Lineage (NCBI taxonomy): Eukaryota > Metazoa > Chordata > Actinopteri > Perciformes > Bathydraconidae > Gymnodraco > Gymnodraco acuticeps. The sequence goes on along the minus strand of NW_022990058.1, from coordinate 91,111 downwards.
TTTCAGAAATGACCGTTAATGTCAAACTAAAACCAAGTGTGCGGTTTCCTGAATGTAGCAACACATGCATGTGCACGATTTGGGATCTAAATAATCGTATTTTTCCTGTGATGTTTTATTTAAAGTACATATATTCTCCTCTCCCCAGGCACCCCACATCCTGCTGCAGTGCAGCAGAGCTCATGTCTGTGCTCTTCTTCAACACCATGCGCTATAAAGCCGAAGACCCTCGTAACCAGTGCAACGACCGCTTTGTGCTCTCAAAGGTTGGTTATTTTTTCTTCTTATGAGTGACTGATATTCTTAACTTGGTCAGAACAAATTATCTTTGGTATTGCTATTGTCTTCACAGACTATCCTCTCCGTTTCTAGGGCCATGCTGCACCCATCCTGTACGCTGCCTGGGCCGAGGCCGGCTACTTGAAGGAGTCTGATCTGCTCAACCTGCGCAAGATCGACTCTGACCTGGAGGGCCACCCCACCCCAGTAAGTCACCAATCCGGTTATTTTATAGTATTCATGTTTAATTGGGGAAACAGAATATAGTCTAGAAGTTAATTTTATATATAAAGTATAACTTTCTCCCCCTTTACTATTCACCAGAAACTGGCCTTTGTGGACGTGGCTACAGGATCTCTGGGACAGGGTCTCGGGGCTTCCTGCGGGATGGCCTACACTGGCAAATACTTTGACAAATCAAGGTATATATTTATTAACATCAAAGGTTTAAACGACTTGCAATAATTCTTATCCTGCTTTTTAAACTGGTTTATAGGGATCTGAAACAGTCAGTCTTCAGCATTAGTCAAACTGCATCCTTTTTATTACCGTAAAGGTGGGGTAGGTAATTTGAGAAACCAGCTCGAGTGCGCTGGAAGTTTAAAATACACAACCGAAAAAAATCTGCCCCTTCTTACAGAGCCCCTCCTCCAACACACATGAACGCGCACATGACCAATGAGGGCACGAGATAAGTTTGCAGAGGTGGGACCAAGTCATTGTTTTTGCAAGTCCGAGTTAAGTCTCAAGTCATTGTTTTGCAAGTCCAAGTCAAGTCTCAAGTATTTGCGCTCAAGTCCAAGTCAAGTCTCAAGTCAGGATGGGCCAGTTCAAGTCAAGTCCTAAACTTTGACAAAACAAGTCTTTAACAAGTCATTATGTGTTTTTCACCAAATGTAATGACATCGATCAACAGAATAATACTTAATAATCAAACAGCTCTTAATTAGTCACATTAATAATTTAATAATCCATTTTCTCTCTGCTGGTAAAGTAACGTGTGTTTTTCTATTTGAAGAGGGATCAGTAAGGTAAGGCTACCGTGACGGTTTGATTCAGAAGGAGTTTAATGTATAAGATCCCTGATGTTGAGGTGACCAGAATGTTTATTTCCACTGTGTACAACATGTTATAAGGGACCCACAATCTATCTTTATGCAAGTGATAATGTGCAGCGAGGCGGTCTCTATGGGGAAAAGAACACCTGAATCTAGATCCCTCTGCAGGTGGTACTTTAAGTATATTTTGATGCTAATACTTTTGTACTTTTACTTGTAACATTTTGAATGCAGGACTTTTTATTGTACAGGGTTCCTGCAGGTTTCGCCAACTCAAATTTAAGACTTTTAACACCTTTTTAAGACCACTTTGAATATAATTTAAGACCTATTTCACGGCAATAAAGTATGAAGGAAAATATATATAGAAGAAATGCGTCCCATAATCACTTACAAAGTAAATGTATTCATGTTCAACATAAGAACAGTGACTGAACACAACAGCGTAACAGTACAGAACTGTGTTAGCGTGTTAGACAAAAAGTGTGTGTGTGCGTCTGTGTGTGTGTGTGTTAGGGCTGTGCAATTAATCATATTTTAATCGCAATTACGATTTTGGCCTGCCACAATTACGAAAACAACATAATCGGAAAAAACGATTATTTTGCTTTGCTAGGTTGTGACAGTGCACCACAACATATTTGATCTAATGAATTTTTTAGTAATGTATCATTTATTTAATTAATTTTTTGTATTGGTTTTTCAGTTGAATTATACGTTCAGGGTAATCAACAGTTAAAAAGATACTGTTCAAATTATTATTTGTTTTAAAGTTCAATAAATGGATGTTTTCAAAGTCAATGAATAATCGTATTTAATAATCGTGATATTAATTATTGACCAACATAATCTTGATTATTGCCATAATCGAGGTGTGTGTGTGTGTGTGTGTGTGTGTGTGAGAGACAAGAGCTATATTCAGAGCTCTGCTGCCTTGGCTACACTATTTCATCGTTGCTGTTGTATGATTGGTGTTTAGCTGCGGTATTTAGCGTCTACAGCACCTCCGCTTTTAGGGTTGAGTCGGTTGACGTAGACCCAAACTTCGCCCGGAGGTCCCCCGGTGTTTTTGTAGGGGGCTGCTGCATTAGCTGCACTAGCTAACGCTGCATTAGCTGCTGCTGCACTAGCTAACGCTACATTAGCTGCTGCTTCACTAGCTGCTGCTGCACTAGCTAATGCTGCATTAGCTGCTGCTGCACTAGCTAACGCTACATTAGCTGCTGCTGCACTAGCTACCGCTGCATTAGCTGCTGCTGCACTAGCTAACGCTACATTAGCTGCTGCTTCACTAGCTAACGCTACATTAGCTGCTGCTGCACTAGCTAACGCTGCATTAGCTGCTGCTGCACTAGCTAACGTTGCATTAGCTGCTGCTGCACTAGCTAATGCTACATTAGCTGCTGCTGCACTAGCTAATGCTACATTAGCTGCTGCTGCACTAGCTAACGCTACATTAGCTAACGCTCCACCAGCTAACGCTACATTAGCTGCTGCTGCACTAGCTAACACTACATTAGCAAAACAAACGCTAATTTATTTTGCAAAAGATGTAGTGGGCTTCAAACACGTTCCCTCCACTGGTTTCAACCAAGCACTAAATTAGATGTTTTCCAACCAAATACGGTTGAACTTACACTTCCCCATATGTATTTGTAAGTAGATTCGAAGATAGGCTACATGAGCTGAAGCTTGGTTGCTAGGTTACTAGCTGGGTGTTCTCCAATAAGGGGCCGGGGGAAACAAAGTTAGTGATTACTGGTTCCATGTTGATTTAATTCAATACAAATTGTTGGGGGGAACTGAAAGGCTATTACCGCACTGGTTACTTTGCAGCCCGGACATTTCCCCCAAAACACATTTAGACGCTATCGCAACACAGAAGTACCTTTCAAATCCGATAATTTTTAAGACCTTCTGAATCATATTTAAGACCTTTTTAAGGCCTTAAATTCTGATTATCAAATTTAAGACTTGTTAAGACCCCGCGGGAACCCTGATTGTAACTTTTTTTAATTGTCTGAACTTCTCCCACCTCTGACAATAAATCCTGAGTGTTTACCCTGCTCTGAAGGTTATTTTCATTTTACAAATCCTGCACTCAGCTTTGCTTTCTCCAATATCATTGAAAAGCAGCAGATGCTGCTTCTTTTTTCGGTTTTCGCTCATTTCTTGACTTTTTCCGACGCGCTTGTATTTAAATCCGGCTCCCCATCGCTCTGTACAGCTGGCCTGTACCACTACACATGCTGTGCCCCCCACCCTTCTTTCACATAATGGTATGATCCGAGTGTGTCCTCGCATATGATTGGCCGCATGGTGCCTGCTAAATAAAGACCCGCCCCTGCCTGCAAGGATTCTCAGCAAGAGTAGGAGCGGCTGAAGATTCTGCTTTCCCCGACGGGAGTCTGCTCTTCTAGCGGCAGCTCGCGATCGGCGTGTTGGAGACCTCTGAATTAAAGTAGCAAGTCAGAAGGCTCAAGTCCAAGTCAAGTCCCGAGTCATTGGTGTTCAAGGTCGAGTCGCAAGTCTTTTGTGATGTTGTCGAGTCTCAAGTCATAAAATGTGTGACTAGAGTCCTAGTCGTGTGACTCGAGTCTGACTCGAGTCCAAGTCATCTGACTCGAGTCCACACCTCTGTAAGTTTGTGCACGAGATGGAAGGCTGACACAGATATTTGTATATATTTATTGTCAAAGCATTTCATTTATTCATTGCTATCGGGATGTTAAGAGAATTCCATGGAATATAACAAAGTGTTTCTGAAGAGAATTACCTACCCTACCTTTAAGTTCGAGGTGGATGTGCAGGGGTTCTTTAGTACTTTATACTGCAACTAGACTCTTTCTGGAATTTTTTTAATGCCATACATGTGCCAAGACTTGCAGGCAGGTATCGTTTCCTTTTAAGTTGTGCCTGTGCTGCTCTGAAATCAGGTTAACAGAGCAAACCTGCAGTAGTGACAGGAGCCTGCAGTTAAGCCATCAGTATTATACTCTAAATTAGCAAGCATTTGTGTGATTTATGTCTCTGAGACTAATGCCTTATTTATCTTATTTGCTCCAAATGTAAGGGCTCCAGTTCAATAGTTTCTTATTTTAATTCATTGGTGAAAATCAAGATTCAAGATTGTCTGGGTTTTGGTAGATAATAGGATGCAACTGTTACTTTTCAACTTTAGTGTAAAGATGGTATGAATTGCTTCTTCCATTTAAGTTTGTCTGACTTGTATCTTATGTAATATCACTCACTCAAGGCCACTTTTATTCTGAACTGGGTTAGAACTTCTGCAGCCCTGTGTTCTGTCATTTAACTTCCCTTTGGTAATCTAACTCGACAGACCTTTTCAGTAGCTTCCGTGTTATGGGTAACTGTGACATTTGTTAAATCACACTAATATTCCGGTTTATACATTGTGTTGCAGTTACCGCGTATACTGCATGATGGGAGATGGAGAGTGCTCAGAGGGCTCAGTGTGGGAGGCCATGGCCTTCGCCTCATACTACAAGCTGGACAACCTGGTGGCCATCATGGATGTCAACCGTCTCGGTCAGAGCGAGGCCGCTCCCCTGAAGCACGACATGGAGGTCTACCGCAAGCGCTGCGAAGCCTTCGGGTCAGTGCCAAAACTCCACTTTATCTAAGTTCATAGGAAACATTATGATATGAAAGCCTTTATTTAAAAATGCCTCTTAATATACTATCAAATGTAACCGTTGTCATATTTGTATAGTGTATCCATCTGTGTGGAAGTTGTTTTTTTTATATTGATTTGTGAAACTTCTATATCTCTGAAATTGCGTTTTCACATGCTTGCTGGATTTTCTACACCCTCCTTTGTCCTCTACGCCTCTTTTTTTTGTGTCCATTTTAAATCTCTGCTTACCAGTTAATAAGCACTCAACATGCATGTTCCAAAGTTCATACATCCCTGTTTTTTGGGTTAATAATTGCTGGGGTGATTTTAAAGCTATGCCCTGTTTTTGCAGATGGAACACGTATGTTGTGGATGGACACGATGTGGAGGAGCTGTGCAAAGCTTTCTGGCAGGCTAAGCAGGTCAAAGACAAACCTACCTGCATTGTTGCCAAAACATTCAAGGGCAAAGGACTCAAAAGTAAGTGTGGCTTTCATATGAGAATTATTTTACTATTTTATTTTAGTCTCCGACATACATTTGAGGCTTGTTCATTCCTTGGCTGTAGATATTGAGGATCTTGACAACTGGCATGGAAAGCCCATCCCTAAGGACAAGGTGGACGGCCTCCTGAAGGAGCTGAAGGCTCAGATCCAGGTCCCCAACAAGACCCTGTGCCCTGAGCTGCCCAAAGAAGACACTGAACCCGCAGACCTCAGCCCCATCGCCCTGCTTTCACCCCCGGCATACAAGAAGGGAGAAAAGGTACCTAAACACTGGTCAATTGTGTTCCTTTTTGTTAAGCTGGCTAGTGTGAGCAGACTAGATTGTTTCTGAAACACCTGAAGTGCATATGGTAATGGTTTTTGTCCATCTGTCTTTGTTTCCACTCATTTCCTTCCTTCTCCGTCAGATGGCAACAAGGCGTGCATATGGCGTGGCACTTGCCAAACTGGGCGAGGCAAGCAAGAGAGTGGTGGCCCTGGATGGAGACACTAAAAACTCTACCTTCTCAGAAACCTTCAAGAAGGCCTTCCCTGACCGCTACATTGAGTGCTTCATCGCTGAGCAGAACATGGTACGCAATGTTTACGTCTTCACGGGGGATTTTTAAAGGCGTTTTTGCATTTGCTAAGGGACCAAACGATTAACTCCAATTATGAAAAAGGATAAATATAGTTCAGATTTAACTCTTCACTCCCATAATCTGCTAAACTAGTCTAATCTGTTTCTATTCATTCTCTAGCATGATAATCACATCCTCTCACTTCCGTTATCAAGTGTAACGCTAACTGATGTCTTAACTTGCTGCTGCAGGTGGGAGTGGCCATTGGCTGCGCCACCCGGGACCGCACGGTTGCATTTGCCAGCACGTTTGCCGCCTTCTTCTCCAGAGGCTATGACCAGATCCGTATGGGAGCCATCTCCCAGTCCAATGTGAACCTGGTCGGCTCCCACTGCGGAGTCTCCATCGGTAAGCTGAAGAGTCATTTGATTTGTCACAGGGCAAAGTGAGTGTTCCCTGTACCTGACTGATCTTCTCTGCCTTCAGGGGAGGACGGTCCTTCCCAGATGGCCCTGGAGGACTTGGCCATTTTCCGTGCTATCCCAACATGCACTGTGTTTTACCCCAGTGATGCAGTTTCCACAGAGAGAGCTGTTGAGCTCTCAGCCAACACAAAGGTGGGTAGGCCACCTTGTGGGAGAACATGGTGTCCAATATGTTGTCTTAACATTGCTGGAGTATCATTCTTATCATCTCTCTACATTTCCAGGGTATCTGTTTCATCCGTACCAGCAGACCAGATAATGAAGTCATCTACTCTCCAGATGAGAAGTTTGAAGTGGGCATAGCCAAGGTGATGATCAATACAATTATTTTACACTCCATTATTATTATATGTAGCTTTTAGCAACAAAAAAGCAATTGGAATGGACACCAGAGCATTAATGTATATGTTTAAATGTCTGCCTAACAGGTGGTGCGCCAGTCTGACAGTGATTGCGTTACTGTGATTGGAGCTGGTGTGACTCTGCATGAGGCCCTTGTTGCTGCAGACATGCTGGCCAGTGAAGGTGAACACACACTGCCCTCTGATGGATAGATGTAGACATTAAGCCTGACATTTATAAGCACCACACCTATCTGTCATGTTTATTATACTATACCAGCTAACCACAAAGCTGATGTCCTGCATCCCCTTAATAACAAAGTATCGATTTGCTCATCAACTTTTTAGGGAAGAACATCCGTGTGATCGACCCGTTCACCATTAAGCCTCTGGATGCCGCTACTATTGTGGCAAGTGCCAGAGCAACAAAGGGACAGATCATCACTGTGGAGGACCACTACAAGGAGGGTGGGTTGATTTCTGTTTCTATAGGCCCTTTTTACATTGAAATAATTCAATATAATATGTATCGGTGATGGTGTTTTGTGCAAAGTTATTCCTCAATCTACCAGGGTCCATTAGTAGTTGTCCCTTGTTGTGATGGTATGTCTCCTCTGTCCAGGTGGTCTTGGTGAAGCCGTTCTGTCAGCTGTGGGCGGGGAGCCCGGCATTGTTGTGACCCGGCTTGCAGTTTCCGGTGTTCCCCGCAGCGGGAAGTCCACAGAGCTGCTCGACATGTTCGGCATCAGCGCCAAGCACATTGCTAACGCCGTGCGTCAGACCTTTGCTAACTAAGGACTGCACCTCGTCTCCTGCACTGTAACCTCACAACAAAACGTATGCCTCATCTTGCAGCTACCCAAGTGCTATCGTTGTGGCTTGAGCGAAGTGTGTGCTAAAGCTGTATTGTTATTACCGTCACAGATGGAGAGTAATGGGAATAGGAGGGCAGTGTTATCGAAGCCTGTAGTGTAATATTACTCCCTCTTAAGCATCATCTAAAACCCCTTTCTCCCATTAGCTCTCGCAACATTCCTTTTAGTTGTATTATGTTTTCAAAACGGTGTCTTCACTGTAGCTCTGACATCACTTAATACTGTAAACCCGGTATCGTTACAGATTTAAAAACCTGATCCATTGTGAACCGTCATGGCTTCTGTTCTGTGTTACCATTCACATTCCTTACAACCATGCATCATGTCTTTTCTCTTGACTGGCCTCCTTTTTTTGTTTCTTAAGAAGCACTGTTACTGTTTGTCTTAAATCTAATGTTCTAGACCAGTTTTGCGGTTGTTTTCGTTGACAGCTTTTGAAGCTTAGCTGTGTTGGAGAACACTTCTTTCAGATCCAGTGTGAAATTGTTAAACCATTTTTAGTTTTGAACCGTTTGAGCATTCCTCTAAAGATTCCTGGCTTCATGGGCCCACACAAAGTTACTGGCGTTACAGGTCACTGGTGTCATTCTGTTATACATGTGTTGTGCTGAATAAAAAATAATTAACCCAATGCCATTGTGTTAGTATTTTTTACCGCCCTCTAGCGAAGTGGTTCAATGGGTGGCGAAGTGAAAGTCCACCACATTGGGCCAGACTCGTGTATCAACTATTGCAGTGCAATTTTGCACAGATATTCCATTAGTTTGGAGAATATCACTTAAAGGTCCATCAATGTTATAGGTCTTGGTTATATACAAAATATAATAATATTTGGCGGTGAAGAGGAGGGTAAGCCATAACAAGTCCTTCAACAACAACATAGTACTGCTACAACATTATTTAGTTTTGACATTGGTTTCACATTTGCTCTATGCAGGCTTTTGTAGTGGGGGCAGAGGATCTGAGCTCTGGGAGTGCTGGTCCTGAGTTGTCCCTTGAGGAGATGGAGCAGAGGGACCAGGACTACCGTGCAGATCTGGACCATAACCAGAGGCCAAGCAACATCATAATGCTTTGCATGCTGCCACCCAATGCCAGTGCCAATGAGGTAAGTGTATGCAAGCGGTCTTATAAAGCATTGGAATGGTTTTATGGGTTCTAGATGAAAGGTCAAGCAGTAGTCTGACCAGTTTATTTTGCGATGTTTGAAGTTTTATTTTTAGCGCCTTGGAGGTGCTATGGTACCATGACGTGCAAGCATAGTCATAGTACCCTTGAATGAGTGCTCCTGCCAGAGTTTTCAGGGAGTTTTTGTTTACCAGAGAGGAGATCCGGTATAGGAATCTAGTTCTTTGATTGACTTTTTTTCCAACAAAATTAATTATCGTGAGAGGCCTATACAGTAGCCTACATGAAACACACACACACAAATCTACAGACTTACTCCAAACTGCCAGATATGTGAATTAACACACTCTATTTTGGCCTAGTAGAACAATAAGCAGCAGACTTTTACTTTTTTATCATTTCTACTGGATCTTAGATCTGCGCTTGCGCAATACGGGTCGGCAGTTGCGAGAGAGTATTTTTGTTGGGTAATAGGGCTAACCCATACAGTGGTGGGGCTCAAGTCAGTATTTGCATTGTAATTACATACACGCTCCCCTTGACAGTGAAACGCCACGCGTGAGGTTTAGATTATTTCCCTGTCTCAATCAAAATTGAACTGTATGAAATAAAAAGGCACATTTGTCTTGTAGTAAATAAAAAGGGCGACCTGGAGCCAATCCTGCAATTTCCCCACAAGTGAAAGAGTTGACTGGCTGAAACCCCAACCCCTGCAGGGGGGGATTCAGCTTTCAGAGCAAAGTAACACAAAACTAAAATGGCATTCATTTTTTTTGAAATATGTCGTGTAGTAGGCTAATAGATGTATTTATTTTCTTCTCAAGAGAGTACCAGAATGTGTATTTTATGTTAGTATTTCAAAAAATCTCCTGGGGGAGAATCCCCTCAGACCCCCTGCAGGGGTTGGGGTTTCAGCATGTCAACTCTTTCACTTGGGGAAATAGTGGCCCCACCACTGTATGGGTTAGCCCTATTACCCAACAAAAATACTCTCTCGCAACTGCCGACCCGTATTGCGCAAGCGCAGATCTAAGATCCAGTAGAAATGATAAAAAAGTAAAAGTCTGCTGCTTATTGTTCTACTAGGCCAAAATAGAGTGTGTTAATTAACATATCTGGCAGTTTGGAGTAAGTCTGTAGATTTGTGTGAGTGTGTTTCATGTAGGCTACTGTATAGGCCTCTCACGATAATTAATTTTGTTGGATACATTTTCCCGGAAATTATTGCGATAAACGATGATATTATCAGCACCGTTGTATGACCATTTTAGACCACTGACATAATGATAATATATAATAATAATTCAAGTACATCCTTTCAAACTGCTAGTCACATCCTCGTGTAAATGGAAATGTATCGAGCTCATTTGTATTTATCGTACGATAAGTCAATTAATTGCTTATTGCGACAGGCACACAATAAAACAGTGGAAACAAACATGTGTTTGACTTTCATTAGTGAATGAAACTTTGTGTCCTTTATAGTCTGTGTCCAATATTGTGTATTTGTATATATTGTATATATATCCTATATATGCTAAGGTCCCGCTACTGACACGATAGCAGTCATTTCGTGCGCATATGTGTAATCAAACCCATGATATCAAAATCTCACTCCAGCCAGGTACCCAAAGTTGGCAACCCTGCATAATTCCATTGTTGAGGTCTACTAGAATAGATTTATATTGTGCAATTTTCCAAAATCACTTTGGTTTCTCAAACAGCATCTCTCTAAACTACGTGTATTCACTGAATTTCACTCTCTGCCTTTAACGGCTTGTTGTAGCTCCAATAGCTCCAGCCCCCACCTTCCCTGTGAGCACAGTGTGCTCTGATTGGTTGGGACGTTGTGAATCGAGCTGAGCTCCGTGGAGGTGTGGTTTCCTTGTTTAGCCAAACACAGCCAAACTCACCGAGCACACACAAAGTCACAACCGAAGTAAAAACAATAAGTGTGGCTTGATATTGAGTAAGAAAAAGGTTGATAAACGCTGTGAGAATGGGTCTGCAGAGAGAATTTGGCCGCGATCCCAACTGTCTGTTATCAGCCTGCAGCCAGGGAGGAGAGATCAGCATGACATGAGTTACCCGGAAGAATCAATGGACAGTGACGTATCTCCAACGAGGCGTTTTGGGGAGGTATCGCTACAGGGTGTACTTTGAGGGTTTTGACTCTGCAGACCATTTACATGCATAAAAACCTTCATAACACACAAGGGGACGGGTAATAACCGGAAAAGCATGACATGGGACCTTTAACATTGCCATGATGCTGGTTTAAACGATAGGTGGAGTATCAAGCTATATCATTCCATCACTGACTTACTCCAATAAGAAAATCCAAGGCTTAATCCACATAACCCTTTATCCAATGCCTCAGAAGTTGCCATCATGTCACAGAATGCATTACACTGTTTTAGGAGTGTGAGTAGGCCTACCTTTTAACCCACAACACCAAATGAATGGATGTTATCTAATCATTAATCCCACGAAATGCCATAAGGTAAATAACAAGTTGGCCCAAGTAGCCTAATGCATGACTCATTAAATAATGCTGGGCGTTCCAAAAACACCTGTTGCCCACCCTTAACAAAATCATTTCTGACCAATGTATTTTTTAAAGCAGAACATAACCTATTGTCATTGAAATATTAAGCTATGTTTCCTATCCTGTTCATTCAATGTATTGGCACTAGGGGTGTAACGGTATCCGTACCGTCACGGTTCGGCACAAGCAGTCACACGACGAATACGCCTTTTTTTTAGGAGTGGGAAAAAGGTCTGTCATTCAGGGCAGTATCCATTACACTATTTATAATCCAGGGGGCGGTGTTGCGCCTAAACGCTGCTGCCAGCCGCCCTTAAACAACAAATGAAGAACAAGAAGAAAACACAACAACAAAACGAACAAAATACAAGAAGAAAATGTAGTATGGCGATTTCAGATAACACACAGGAGCTAGAACCCACCTGCTTCTTTTAAATCAGCTGTGTGGGAACATTTCGGGTTCCCTGTGGGTTACAATAACGATGAAGTGCGAGTGGTGGATCGGACGGTGTGTCGGCGTTGTTAGACAGCGGTGCGGTATGCTACGGAGCCCCCTAGGGGATTTGGAGAAGAAGAAAAAAAATGTTTTGCGAGATCTCGCAATACTTTTCATTTAGTACTTCCTGGTCAGTTCGGCTGCTACGGCAACACAGAAACCACAACAATGGAGTGGTTCATCGATTTTACTTTGAGCTTGGCCTTAAATATAAAGATATAACATCAGTGCTTGGCAATAGGCACGGGTTTCACACAAAGACTGTATATATAAAGGGTTTCACATAAGTGAAGACACCTCAAGAGAACACTCAGAGCACACTCACTGCTACAACTACATGCTCTGAGCTGAGTTATTGACAGATTCGAATTTCGCGGATCAATAACTCATGAACATAACGTTGTAAAAATACAAACATGACTTTACAATCATAGCAAAGTAGACAACGAGCTACAGAGTCGTTTTTATCAGAACAGTTCGATACGCGCCGTCATCCGAGCTAAACATCAAGAATTGGTCACAATCTGCAGCTGGAGGAGGGAGAGGAGTGCAGGAGGAGTCTACAAACTGCAACGGGGTTTTGCGAGATATCGCAAAACATTTTATTTATTTATTTTTTCAAGGAATTTTTTTTCTTCTCCATGTCCCCTAGGGGGCTCCGTAGTACGCTAATGGTAACCATAGACTGTATATATAAATGGACGTAGGGTCCGTGACGTCACCCATAGGATTCTGCAGAGTTGCCGTGAAGCCCTTAGTAGGCGGAGTCGGCCACTAACGGCTCGATAGTGACGCCAGAGTTCAACTCCCGCCTTCTCCAGCCTGCTCCAAATAAGGGCAAAGAGGCGGAGCCGAGGCGGGACCTGCTGCCACCAAGCTGGAAGTTCCAGAGCTAGCTGAAGCTACCGTCGCATTTTACGTTTCTAAGGTAAGCGGACATGAAACTATTCAGCAAAACTATAAATAATAATCTAAGTTATTGAGCTTTTAGCATAATACTTCAGAATCTTAAAACCCCTTAACGTTTGTATGCAATTGTGCTAAATTCAACACTGGAATCAAGCAAATATTAATATGTTTGATGGACGTCCTGTCTGTTGGTTTGGAGAGGACTGAGGGTCTTTCCTCTGCGAGGAGGACCAGGGCTGATGAAGGAGCCCATGCTGGGCAAAGCTGATACCAACTGCACAGGCCTAGTCGGTCACTTTATTTGACTAAATGTGTTTAATACATTTAATAGGTTTACACCTTCTGTCCATATGTGCTTTTTATTTAAAACATTTGATTAACTTTTGGTTCACATTTCAATAAATTGTATTGTATTTGCACTCCTTTTGTCCATTATTCTTACTGAAAATGTTAGATTACACATTCACATCTGACTGAAGATTGGCCCCATTTATTTGTGACGTTGCAAAACAAGGTACATGTTGTGAAGCTCATAAAGCGAGGCAAATAGAAATAATCAGCTGATGGAGTGTAGATGTGGAAATAGCTGCATTCGATCAGCTGACTGTTTTTACAATAAAAGTAGTTTCTTAGTGAATGTCCTGTACTGGTCTTAAAATCTCATAACATCAGCTTTTAATGTTCCTCTTGGATGTTCTTCTTGACCCTCAGAGAAGGAGAACATGTCCTGTCTTTCAGGCATGTCCTTTCCTAACAAAAATGACAGGAAACATAAAACATATTATTGCAGAACAAGTGTATTATTTATGAAAGCGGTGTGTTTGTGTGTTTAGGGGCTGTAGATATAATTATTTTGTAATTGTAATGTTTTTTTTTTATTTCAACAATGAGCTACAAAGACAATCAGATTATGAATGAACAGTATGAAGTTCATCAACATTGAAATATATGTTATTATCAAAATAATATTTAACTGTTATCAAAACGTAGTGCAACTGTAGAAGCTTGCTCTGTTGTCTCACTGAAAGAATAACTTTTACCACGTTTTTTACAGACAATATTGAGATAAATAGTAGCAGTTCTCACTATGTGTTAAATATCTTTGCCTTCAATACATTAAATTAGAAAGCTGATAAAGTCATATTGCTTGTTATCATCTAAATGTAACTTTTTGCATGGAAAAAACCCTCAACTTAACTGATGTGTAGGTGATCTAGTATTTAGTATTGTTTAATGGAATGTATATCAGTGTATTCAAGTAAATACTTCATTCATTTAAACCAATATCTTTCTTGATTCTTTGTACAGTATGAAAAAAGAGTCTTTGTACCTGTGCTGAAGTTCACTGCTGTGAGGAGTCCAGTTCTGTCTCTCACTCTCTGGTCCAGCCTGTCTGCATCACCTGGACACCTTAAACAAACAGATATATATATATATATATATATATATATATGTAAAGTACCATGTGTACAAACAATATAACTGATTCTCTTCTGTTGAACATGTTGGATTGTGTATTGTCCGAGTCAGGGGCCTTTTTATGTTACTGTAACTTTGGAAGTTGTGTTACCAATGCTTACTGTTTATTTGATACCCATTTGGTAATGCAATTAATAAAAACAACAAGGTTTGGGTTCGTTCTTCAGATGACGGAGACGTTAACGTGTAAGCTCAATAATGAACTCCAGCTCAACCAACCATATTGTAATATCGAAGTAATCATCTTGAAATATGACATTAATAATTGTAATATACACACCTTATTGTGAGGTTGATTTCACATACACTACTTCGACATTAGCTTGTCTACATACTTGAGGATAGCCAATTTAAATTAACCTTAGATGCATACAGTTCTACCTACATAATAAAATATCTCTAAGTTACAAGGTTGTAACCTTATTTTATCAACCTCAAACAGAAGCCGTTTGTTCAACAGTATTATCCCACTTAACACTTGTCTATTTCGTTTTAACCTTTATATATACAGTCTATGATTTTAACTTGGAGGCTACGATTACAATCGTTAGCACCGATGTAGCTACCTCTAGCTTACATGCTAACCCAAGCCTTACCATTCATTACGTAGCTGATTAAAATCATTAACACATAAATAAAGCACTAGAATTTAACTTACCGCAAAACCGCATTCATGCACCGTCTGTGTTTTAACCGCAGAGCGAGTCACAATAGTCCGATATATAAGCATGAAGAACAAACAACCACGGCCGGCTACAAGTTGTGTTTCCTGGATGAGCTGAGCAGGCAGAGTCCCTGTAGCTAGCTTCACGGAGCAGCTAGCAGAGAGACAAGAAGCTAACAGCGGCAGGTACTTGACAGAGCCGTCACTCAAAGTGACCACGCCCTAATTTATGCACAAACTTTAAGACCTAATATAAATAAAAGGGTCGCGTTAGAAAACAATTCACTCACAGATCCATAATCATGAAGGTGGAATCTAACTATATCGATAATAAAATGTATGGAGCCAGGGGTAGAAACATGTTTTTTTCTGCTGTAAAGTTGGGCATTTTAACATGGGGGTCTATGGAAATTGCTCCTTTCTGCAGCCATCGCCTATCGGCCAATATATGAACTGCAGTGTGTGGCACTTCCGTATTGGCTTCCCGGCTCTACCCCACAGTTTGCCGCTTGGATGGTAACACATGCTAAATCATATCAGAAGGTCATCACCCAGATTTGCCAATCACCGGAGCCCGGCAAAAGACAACACAGCAGTTCAACAGTTTATCCCTGCTGTTTTTAAGAAGCCAATAGACATGAAAGCTGCGAGACCAAAATAAAATAAATAACGGAAGCTATTGGCATACATATTTCAACGGCTATGCGCTCTTGAAACACTTTCTTATTATTTATGATGTAATATTTTCAAGACATTCTTTTTAGTTTTACAGTTTATTGAACCTTTTTGTTTGACATCAGCCATTATAGATAATCTGGGCATCTGAGTGTGTGGGGTACTGTTTGTGGTTTGTTTTTAACAGTGTAATACAGTTAATTATTCAAAATGTTAGAGTTCCTTATTTTAAAACTGAAACTTGCACTACTGTTCAAAAATAAATAACAACAAACCTGGAATTATGCATTTGGGATTTTTTTGTGCTTTTTCTTGTTGTACCGAACCCGTACCGAACCGTGACCCCCAAACCGAGGTAGTACCGAACCGTGAATTCTGTGAACCGTTACACCCCTAAGTGGCACCTGTAGATAATCTTTGGTTCAATCAAATTGTATTTATATTGTCAAATATCACAAATTACACATTTGGTTGTAGCGATTTATTCTTTACAATGCTTATCTCCAATTTAAACAAAAACACTTTATATAACTCATGTAATATTGAAAATAACAACTCAACATCTTATTGTAAATGTGGCAACTGAAAGCGTTTTGGGCAAACAAACTTCATATTTCTAGGAGAACAGTTAATATGCTGCTGAGCAGAAACATGGTAATGTAGCTAGCAATTAGTGTATTCAATAATTGTGAAGTAACATTCATTATTTGCCATATTGGGGATATATTAAGTGTGATCTATACATTTTTGATTATGAATGTTCAATAGGGATATGTGCAATAGGGAAAGTGCTGTACCTGTATGTTTCTTGTTTGTTTCTTTGTGATCTCTGTTCTGTATCTATGACTGATTGACCTGAATGTTTTATGTGTATTATCTCAATGCCCAAGACAAATTTCTCCTAAGGGAGACAATAAAGCTCTATCTTATCTCTATCTTATCTTAAGTCACAGTGACTTGATCATGTGTTGAGCAACGTGAATCCATGAAACAGCCTGCCATGAAATTATAATGAGCCATGCATCAATAAAGCATAACTTAAGTAGCTATAGTGTACCCTTATTAAAAAGAGTTACAGCATTATTTGTAAATAAATCACTTGAATGTCTACATGGTAGGCTTTATTTATGGCAAAAAGTTAGTTTCTCTGAAGCTCTATCATGAAGAGGAGCTTGTGTCTGGGCTGAGCCGCATACAAACATTGATGGGGTTCTTTGGTAGATTTGATCCACTGTAAATTAGCTCCACCACAACAATTTTGAAGTATAATCCTGTGATGTATTTCCTCTCACAGGTACAGGTTTGCCATTTGACAAAAGAAACCATTGGTCAGGGGCTCTCATTGCTTTGCCGAACAGGAAATGGACTTGGACATGCATTCGTCAAAGTGGACCTAATAGACAAGTAAGGGAACAAAAATACAGAGCTAAATGGGTTGCCTTTGCTTGACTGGTAATACTAATTTTCAGGTTATCATTGTTCATCTGTGGCTATGTTTTTGATTTTATTCAATTTGTTGTCACTCCACAGAGGACTGAATGACATTGCTTCAATCAGAAGTTTTATCCACCTACGTTTCGTGGATATATCCAACAACCAGCTGACTGATCTTTCTCATCTGGAATCTGACCCATCTGCTCTGGCTGAAGGCAAGGACTCGTCTTCTGTATTCATTCTGATCTCTGGGGCCTGTAGTACAATTCATTCAAAGTTATGGAAAATCTTTAATTCAATAGGTTGACAATAATGCTGTTGCAAGCTTCAAAGGGCAACCTTTTGCTCAGTTGACCTACCTGCAGCGGCTGAGTATGGCAGGGAACAGAATAACAGAACTGGATGGCCTGGTTGGGCCTGCCTTGGAGAGCCTCAATCTTACAGGTTGGTCTGTTGGTTTCATGTCAGAATAGATGTTTCTATTATAATGGTGGGCTTTCATTTAGTCGATTGACGCAAGACAATCTTACCATCTGCATGATATAAAACAGATATCTTGACATTTTGTGAACTCTGGCAGGTAATGGCATTCAGAGATTGAATGGTTTTCAGAGTGGCTGTTTTGCCAACTTGGTAACTCTGGAGCTGAGGGGAAACCAGTTGGATACCACTGATGGCATTAACCTTCCCAACCTGCAGCAATTATATCTGGTAATAAAAAAAATACCATTTGATAAATATAACAAACACATTTGATGAGGTTAAGCCATTAACACCAATCTCATTCAGCCGACTGCCTGTAACTTGTCTTACTTTCGAATTGACAAAGATCCTGTCTCCCCTGAGGAGGTGGCTCATGCCAATGAGAGAATCAAGGTAAAGCTAAGACACACCTTATTTCTCTATTTGGCATGGTCCTGCATACATTTCTGCTCTATTGTTTTTTTTCTTACTGCATGTATTTCATTCCAGGAACTGAAAGAGGAAATGTCTGGGCCATAAGATTGCAATGAGGAAGTGTTTTACCTTGAAAACACTGGGTTGGTGTTTGTATGTGGGTGTGTTGAAACGTATTATAGTATACTGTATATTTTCAGTTTCTTGTATTTGTATCTGTAAATGTGTTGCCTACATTATGGATTATTGTTGTCATGTTCTAACAGCCTATTTATTTTTTCAATAATAAACATTTGAAAACGTTTATTTCTGTGGTGTTTATTGACATAAAGTGAGAAAATGCTGACAGTCAAGCTGTGACAAAGCAACCTTTCAGTGACTAGGCAGAGAAAAAGAGTGTGTTTGAACCTTGTGCTGCCTGCGGCATCCTGAGTAAGGATGAGAGGGCAAAATCCACCACCATATTGCTGTTGGCAGCCATCCAGCTTCAGCGTTAAAGAGACAGGCACATGCAATGGATATGTGTGGAAATCCTTTCTTATGTTTAGTCTTATACACTGAGCTAAACTGTAATACAAATACATAGTATGCACATTATTTCTGATAATACAATATTTCTAATAAAGTTAATGTTACTTGCCACACATTAACATAGTACTGTTGCCGTAACCAGGAAGTCCCCTCTTTGAAAAGATTGCCCATTTTATGTCTTCAAAGTGGTGGATGCAATTTCAGTCGTTCATGATAATTTCAAAAACAAAGCCATAACTACTCAACTGTCTTTTACATTGTGTCTATCTGTATTAATACCGATTAATACTCGTGTTTCACGTCCACAGTGATTTGCTCATTGCAAAGGAAATGAAAAGCTATCACCACCTGTGTGTTATGTGTCTGTAACTTTAATGGGCTGAACATGAGTCCCGAAAGAAACGTCTCGTGCGTAAATGTTCCTCCAATGACTGGGTCAGGTGGGCGTGTCTGAGAGAGGAGACATGTCACATAAGTCCCGTCCTCTCTTCCCTTCCACCTCCTCCTCAGTTGTACTTGGGCAGCTAGCAGCGGCGTGGCGCAGCGCAGCTTTGAACCTACAAACCTGGCAAGCACCTGTGTGATTAACAAAATAAAAACTTAATTTAGCAAGCGCTGTTCTCAAGAAACAATCCAGCAACCATGACTAGCTACCACAAACCCGATGAGAAAACCCTTCAGGGACTGAAAGACATCGCTAACAAGCTCAGGATCAACTCCATCAAGGCGACATGCGCCTCCAACTCTGGGTAAGTCATTCAAAGTTACAGTGGCTTGTTTGTTAATATTACGTTACACATGAGAAAAGTATTCAGTTAGTGTAGCGTTACTGTAGTTCACTTTACCTGCGGGGTCTACACGTGCAGCGGATTATCTTCACGCGGTGCAGACCGTGCAAAGTGTGGCCAAAGCAGACAGCTAGCAAGTACTTTTGCTAACTGTTTCATAAACATGTTAATCTCCTTTTTGAGCTAAATGTGTCTAGGTCTTTAGTCAATGCTTAGGCTAGCATAAGCTAACAGTTTGTGCCATAAATGAAACCAAATGGCAGGGTCTGTATCAATAATAAGGTTGGATACAGTAGTCTTCAGTGCTATTGAGCTGATAATTCATTCTCTTTTATAACTCTGAAATGTTACTAGCAAGGTTGCTAGATGAAATATGTCGTTATAGCAACAGCCTGCTTCTAGCACCACATGATCATGCAGGGGGAATCTCGTGGTCAGTTTCACACTTTAATTTAAAGCAGCTGCGTGTTAAAATGCAAGAGAGATGCATATGCACACATAATAGTTTGAATTTATTTCAAGGGAATCTGTCAAGTATGATAGACACACACGTCAAATGGTCACCTGTAGTTTTGACCTGAATTCGCAGAAGCTTTTGTCCTCCTGCAGTCCTCCTCCTCCCACTGCAGGTCACCCTTGAAAAAGAGATCTTTTGATCTCAAGGGGCTTCACCTGGTTAAATAAAGGCTACAAACAATTGTCACTATGGCGGGAACAGTTTCCAGGGTTTCCTTATTGCAGGGGTGTAACTAACACTGAGATTATGAAGGCTGCCCTTTGCCCCATAGTATTCTGTGTTCGGCCTATTCTACACCCAGAACATTAATGCAATCTACTCTTTCACAATGCATCAAAACTGCCTGTAATTGACATAATGCGTTTTGGAAGACGCTCAGTTGACACTCATTAGCTGGCTGTCACATGTACCATACTATCATGTTCATCTGTTAAACCTCTGTGCAGGAAGGTTTTTAACTATATAATTGTTGTCTTATTTAGCTTTTTACAGAAAATAAGTTTCTTTATGGAACACTTTTATAGTTTATTTCATTCGTTGTGTCTTGTTTATTAGCATTCAGTACACAAAAGGACAAAATACGCCACATTTTCCAATTGTTCTTTAAGCACCAAAGCTTTTCTTTCACCCCGTTATATGGATATACAAACATAGTGTTTTAAAGTCTCGCGATTTGAAGTTTATAGAATTGACAATTTAAGACTGCACAAAATAATGTAGCATGAACCATTTGACATCCAGTTAAAACACACGTGTTCTCAAACAGAATACATGTTTGAGAACACGGCGGTTTATCATTAGAGCAAATCTTTCTATTAAATATTTACATTTTTAAAAGAATATTCTGTAGTTGTCTAAGTCTTTAGTTGTTTCTAATGTCTAGGCCTTTTACGTTCCTAAAAAATTGTATATTCACTTTACTGTATGATTACTGCTCATTTTATTTTAAAATTGATTACAAAGATTGCAAAGTTTGATAAAAGTCAAATGTATGATCTGACAATCACCTGGCCATGTTCATCACGTTTAGAGTTCTCCATAGTATCATTAAAAGGATTCATTGTATTTGCTCTGCATTCTCCAAAACCCCCAGAATTGTGTAATATCCCAGTCATTTACTTGTGCAACTTAAACCTTCAGAAAGGAAATGTTTGTTGGTTAACCGGTTTTTGGTACTTCCTTGTATCAACTGACAAAGAAATGGAAGAACTGTTACCTGAACGTCCGGACAATGAGGAAACTGAAGATGTGATTCTGTTTCCCTTAACAAAGATGCTTTTGATTTTTGACATCCACCACTCAACACCTGTTGTCATTATTTTATTGATATGGAACATTAAACACGAGTATCTGATTGCTTTGATAACGGCTTTTATGAATTTACTTAAGTCTATTTCTCGGCAGGTTATCACTCAACAAAAGGAAATTGGGTAAACAGAGCACTGGGTTTTTGATTGTGAAATATAACAACGAACATCATGTGTGTTCGATCAAGATAACCGTGTGTTCCAGCATGAACAAAATGGCATTTGTGATTTAACCCACTTAGGGAAGTAACTATGCTTTTGAGAATTGTGGGATTTCTAAACATGTCCCTTACAATACTTGAACCACTATGCTGCAACTAACAGTTTCACAAATGTGCTTTATTTTTATTTTTATAATTGCACTAGAGTGTGAAAATATATATATAAGTGATATCATGTTAAGAGATTAACATTATATTTTCATGCGTGGTTCTAATACCAAAATATGTGAGGTTTTGAACATTTGTAAATAATTGCTTGTTAAATGTATCCATTTGAATGCCTTTTCAGAAATGACCGTTAATGTCAAACTAAAACCAAGTGTGCGGTTTCCTGAATGTAGCAACACATGCATGTGCACGATTTGGGATCTAAATAATCGTATTTTTCCTGTGATGTTTTATTTAAAGTACATATATTCTCCTCTCCCCAGGCACCCCACATCCTGCTGCAGTGCAGCAGAGCTCATGTCTGTGCTCTTCTTCAACACCATGCGCTATAAAGCCGAAGACCCTCGTAACCAGTGCAACGACCGCTTTGTGCTCTCAAAGGTTGGTTATTTTTTCTTCTTATGAGTGACTGATATTCTTAACTTGGTCAGAACAAATTATCTTTGGTATTGCTATTGTCTTCACAGACTATCCTCTCCGTTTCTAGGGCCATGCTGCACCCATCCTGTACGCTGCCTGGGCCGAGGCCGGCTACTTGAAGGAGTCTGATCTGCTCAACCTGCGCAAGATCGACTCTGACCTGGAGGGCCACCCCACCCCAGTAAGTCACCAATCCGGTTATTTTATAGTATTCATGTTTAATTGGGGAAACAGAATATAGTCTAGAAGTTAATTTTATATATAAAGTATAACTTTCTCCCCCTTTACTATTCACCAGAAACTGGCCTTTGTGGACGTGGCTACAGGATCTCTGGGACAGGGTCTCGGGGCTTCCTGCGGGATGGCCTACACTGGCAAATACTTTGACAAATCAAGGTATATATTTATTAACATCAAAGGTTTAAACGACTTGCAATAATTCTTATCCTGCTTTTTAAACTGGTTTATAGGGATCTGAAACAGTCAGTCTTCAGCATTAGTCAAACTGCATCCTTTTTATTACCGTAAAGGTGGGGTAGGTAATTTGAGAAACCAGCTCGAGTGCGCTAGAAGTTTAAAATACACAACCGAAAAAAATCTGCCCCTTCTTACAGAGCCCCTCCTCCAACACACATGAACGCGCACATGACCAATGAGGGCACGAGATAAGTTTGTGCACGAGATGGAAGGCTGACACAAATATTTGTATATATTTATTGTCAAAGCATTTCATTTATTCATTGCTATCGGGATGTTAAGAGAATTCCATGGAATATAACAAAGTGTTTCTGAAGAGAATTACCTACCCTACCTTTAAGTTCGAGGTGGATGTGCAGGGGTTCTCTAGTACTTTATACTGCAACTAGACTCTTTCTGGAATTTTTTAAATGCCATACATGTGCCAAGACTTGCAGGCAGGTATCGTTTCCTTTTAAGTTGTGCCTGTGCTGCTCTGAAATCAGGTTAACAGAGCAAACCTGCAGTAGTGACAGGAGCCTGCAGTTAAGCCATCAGTATTATACTCTAAATTAGCAAGCAATTGTGTGATTTATGTCTCTGAGACTAATGCCTTATTTATCTTATTTGCTCCAAATGTAAGGGCTCCAGTTCAATAGTTTCTTATTTTAATTCATTGGTGAAAATCAAGATTCAAGATTGTCTGGGTTTTGGTAGATAATAGGATGCAACTGTTACTTTTCAACTTTAGTGTAAAGATGGTATGAATTGCTTCTTCCATTTAAGTTTGTCTGACTTGTATCTTATGTAATATCACTCACTCAAGGCCACTTTTATTCTGAACTGGGTTAGAACTTCTGCAGCCCTGTGTTCTGTCATTTAACTTCCCTTTGGTAATCTAACTCGACAGACCTTTTCAGTAGCTTCCGTGTTATGGGTAACTGTTACATTTGTTAAATCACACTAATATTCCGGTTTATACATTGTGTTGCAGTTACCGCGTATACTGCATGATGGGAGATGGAGAGTGCTCAGAGGGCTCAGTGTGGGAGGCCATGGCCTTCGCCTCATACTACAAGCTGGACAACCTGGTGGCCATCATGGATGTCAACCGTCTCGGTCAGAGCGAGGCCGCTCCCCTGAAGCACGACATGGAGGTCTACCGCAAGCGCTGCGAAGCCTTCGGGTCAGTGCCAAAACTCCACTTTATCTAAGTTCATAGGAAACATTATGATATGAAAGCCTTTATTTAAAAATGCCTCTTAATATACTATCAAATGTAACCGTTGTCATATTTGTATAGTGTATCCATCTGTGTGGAAGTTGTTTTTTTTTATATTGATTTGTGAAACTTCTATATCTCTGAAATTGCGTTTTCACATGCTTGCTGGATTTTCTACACCCTCCTTTGTCCTCTACGCCTCTTTTTTATGTGTCCATTTTAAATCTCTGCTTACCAGTTAATAAGCACTCAACAAGCATGTTCCAAAGTTCATACATCCCTGTTTTTTGGGTTAATAATTGCTAGGGTGATTTTAAAGCTATGCCCTGTTTTTGCAGATGGAACACGTATGTTGTGGATGGACACGATGTGGAGGAGCTGTGCAAAGCTTTCTGGCAGGCTAAGCAGGTCAAAGACAAACCTACCTGCATTGTTGCCAAAACATTCAAGGGCAAAGGACTCAAAAGTAAGTGTGGCTTTCATATGAGAATTATTTTACTATTTTATTTTAGTCTCCGACATACATTTGAGGCTTGTTCATTCCTTTGCTGTAGATATTGAGGATCTTGACAACTGGCATGGAAAGCCCATCCCTAAGGACAAGGTGGACGGCCTCCTGAAGGAGCTGAAGGCTCAGATCCAGGTCCCCAACAAGACCCTGTGCCCTGAGCTGCCCAAAGAAGACACTGAACCCGCAGACCTCAGCCCCATCGCCCTGCTTTCACCCCCGGCATACAAGAAGGGAGAAAAGGTACCTAAACACTGGTCAATTGTGTTCCTTTTTGTTAAGCTGGCTAGTGTGAGCAGACTAGATTGTTTCTGAAACACCTGAAGTGCATATGGTAATGGTTTTTGTCTATCTGTCTTTGTTTCCACTCATTTCCTTCCTTCTCCGTCAGATGGCAACAAGGCGTGCATATGGCGTGGCACTTGCCAAACTGGGCGAGGCAAGCAAGAGAGTGGTGGCCCTGGATGGAGACACTAAAAACTCCACCTTCTCAGAAACCTTCAAGAAGGCCTTCCCTGACCGCTACATTGAGTGCTTCATCGCTGAGCAGAACATGGTACGCAATGTTTACGTCTTCACGGGGGATTTTTAAAGGCGTTTTTGCATTTGATTAACTCCAATTATGAAAAAGGATAAATATAGTTCAGATTTAACTCTTCACTCCCATACTCTGCTAAACTAGTCTAATCTGTTTCTATTCATTCTCTAGCATGATAATCCCATCCTCTCACTTCCGTTATCAAGTGTAACGCTAACTGATGTCTTAACTTGCTGCTGCAGGTGGGAGTGGCCATTGGCTGCGCCACCCGGGACCGCACGGTTGCATTTGCCAGCACGTTTGCCGCCTTCTTCTCCAGAGGCTATGACCAGATCCGTATGGGAGCCATCTCCCAGTCCAATGTGAACCTGGTCGGCTCCCACTGCGGAGTCTCCATCGGTAAGCTGAAGAGTCATTTGATTTGTCACAGGGCAAAGTGAGTGTTCCCTGTACCTGACTGATCTTCTCTGCCTTCAGGGGAGGACGGTCCTTCCCAGATGGCCCTGGAGGACTTGGCCATTTTCCGTGCTATCCCAACATGCACTGTGTTTTACCCCAGTGATGCAGTTTCCACAGAGAGAGCTGTTGAGCTCTCAGCCAACACAAAGGTGGGTAGGCCACCTTGTGGAAGAACATGGTGTCCAATATGTTGTCTTAACATTGCTGGAGTATCATTCTTATCATCTCTCTACATTTCCAGGGTATCTGTTTCATCCGTACCAGCAGACCAGACAATGAAGTCATCTACTCTCCAGATGAGAAGTTTGAAGTGGGCATAGCCAAGGTGATGATCAATACAATTATTTTTTATTATTATATGTAGCTTTTAGCAACAAAAAAGCAATTGGAATGGACACCAGAGCATTAATGTATATGTTTAAATGTTTGCCTAACAGGTGGTGCGCCAGTCTGACAGTGATTGCGTTACTGTGATTGGAGCTGGTGTGACTCTGCATGAGGCCCTTGTTGCTGCAGACATGCTGGCCAGTGAAGGTGAACACACACTGCCCTCTGATGGATAGATGTAGACATTAAGCCTGACATTTATAAGCACCACACCTAACTGTCATGTTTATTATACTATACCAGCTAACCACACAGCTGATGTCCTGCATCCCCTTAATAACAAAGTATCGATTTGCTCATCAACTTTTTAGGGAAGAACATCCGTGTGATCGACCCGTTCACCATTAAGCCTCTGGATGCCGCTACTATTGTGGCAAGTGCCAGAGCAACAAAGGGACAGATCATCACTGTGGAGGACCACTACAAGGAGGGTGGGTTGATTTCTGTTTCTATAGGCCCTTTTTACATTGAAATAATTCAATATAATATGTATCAGTGATGGTGTTTTGTGCAAAGTTATTCCTCAATCTACCAGGGTCCATTAGTAGTTGTCCCTTGTTGTGATGGTATGTCTCCTCTGTCCAGGTGGTCTTGGTGAAGCCGTTCTGTCAGCTGTGGGCGGGGAGCCCGGCATTGTTGTGACCCGGCTTGCAGTTTCCGGTGTTCCCCGCAGCGGGAAGTCCACAGAGCTGCTCGACATGTTCGGCATCAGCGCCAAGCACATTGCTAACGCCGTGCGTCAGACCTTTGCTAACTAAGGACTGCACCTCGTCTCCTGCACTGTAACCTCACAACAAAACGTATGCCTCATCTTGCAGCTACCCAAGTGCTATCGTTGTGGCTTGAGCGAAGTGTGTGCTAAAGCTGTATTGTTATTACCGTCACAGATGGAGAGTAATGGGAATAGGAGGGCAGTGTTATCGAAGCCTGTAGTGTAATATTACTCCCTCTTAAGCATCATCTAAAACCCCTTTCTCCCATTAGCTCTCGCAACATTCCTTTTAGTTGTATTATGTTTTCAAAACGGTGTCTTCACTGTAGCTCTGACATCACTTAATACTGTAAACCCGGTATCGTTACAGATTTAAAAACCTGATCCATTGTGAACCGTCATGGCTTCTGTTCTGTGTTACCATTCACATTCCTTACAACCATGCATCATGTCTTTTCTCTTGACTGGCCTCCTTTTTTCTTAAGAAGCACTGTTACTGTTTGTCTTAAATCTAATGTTCTAGACCAGTTTTGCGGTTGTTTTCGTTGACAGCTTTTGAAGCTTAGCTGTGTTGGAGAACACTTCTTTCAGATCCAGTGTGAAATTGTTAAACAATTTTTAGTTTTGAACCGTTTGAGCATTCCTCTAAAGATTCCTGGCTTCATGGGCCCACACAAAGTTACTGGCGTTACAGGTCACTGGTGTCATTCTGTTATACATGTGTTGTGCTGAATAAAAAATAATTAACCCAATGCCATTGTGTTAGTATTTTTTACCGCCCTCTAGCGAAGTGGTTCAATGGGTGGCGAAGTGAAAGTCCACCACATTGGGCCAGACTCGTGTATCAACTATTGCAGTGCAATTTTGCACAGATATTCCATTAGTTTGGAGAATATCACTTAAAGGTCCATCAATGTTATAGGTCTCGGATATATACAAAATATAATGTATTTTATTTCTATAGCGCTTTTCTTGAACCCAAAGACGCTTTACATTTGGGCAAAAACAAAGCCAAAAAGAAACAAAACAAAAGCAGTCAGGAGGAAGTTGGTTGAGAGGGGGGGGGGGCTTATGGATACAGAGTTGAAGAGGTGGGTTTTGAGGCGGGACTGGAACAGGGTGAGGGACTCAGACTCACGGAGGTATTGGGGGAGGGAGTTCCATAGCTTCGGGGCTGCCACAGAGAAGGCTCTTTTCCCGAAGCTCCGGAGTTTGGCCTTGGGGATGGAAAGCAAACCGGCTGAGGTGGATCTGAGGGACCGGGGTGTCTCTATATACGTCATATATATCTATATATGTCACATATCATATGTGTTTGGCTCCAAATACCAAACAGATCATCAATCATTGTAGCATCCCATAAACCCCTCCGTTTCAGCCCTGTTTCAAAAGTGCTGATTCTGTGTCTGTTACTTTAGATGAAAATAAGGAGCCACTCCCCATGCCCCTGAGATATTTGGTTAAAAAGAACACAATGGTGCTCTAGGAGGAGATTCAGGTGATAAGGTGGGGGAAGGGGGGTTACCTTGGTTGGTTATTGGCTAATGGTTACACAAGCCAAAGAATCATGACCTCAAGTGGCCTAAATCTGATCGGCTCATTTTCAGATAGGTTTTTATATAAATGGATCAGGACGAAAAGTGAGCGAATCTTTTTTCCTGAAACTTTCAGAATCTCTTTACACAGAAGGGACATATGTGAAAAAGGGGATTTTGCATAAGAGGTCCCCTTTAAGTGATCAGTTGACTTTGCAGGTTGTATCGTTCACGTATACTGTGAAATATGTCAAACTACTGGATTGGCACCGCATCTTGTAACCAGATCATCTATTCATATGATATTCTGCTAACAAATGTTAGCATGCTAAGGTGCTGAACTTTTATGTTGACCATCGTTAATTAACCTGTTAGGCCCCAAGCCTGTTTTTCAGGTTTCAGCCTCGAAAATGACATTCCCAGAACAAATGACCATATCTTCCCTTCTAAAAGGGTTAAATTAATAATCTTTTTTCTCAAAGTAATGATAAACCTGTGAGTTGGATGTAGACAAGTCAGAATCAATATAGATGTTTTTTATTTTAAAGAAAATTCAGATTGAACATGGTAAAAAACTGTAAATTATAGTGTCCGTCCAAAAAACATGTTGTACTTATTATAGTGAAAACTAACCTTGGATGATGGGTTAGTAGACTAAAAGCTTTAGGAATCCAAAGTACAACATATAAGTACCCTGTATCAAGATTGATGCAAAACAAGTGATATTTGACCTTTTTAGACAGATTTAGCAAAAAAAACCTCTTCTGGGGCCATTTGGGTGGATTTTTCATATCTCTGGCCCCCCTTGTTCGATTTTGACATGTGACATCTCTTTCTAACCGTTAGAGGTGGGGAACCTCCGGCCCCCGGGCCGTATACGGCCCGCGAGACCATTTGGGCCCTCGAGGTAATTTAAAAAAAAAAAAATTAAAGAAATCTAGACCGCAAAATAATTAAACAAGCGAGTGCCTGTTTTTCCTGGCAACGGTCATGGTCCTTGAACACAACACGAGCCTAACGTGGTCATCACGTGGTATATGTCTCGTCTGACAGGGTTGTAGTTCTGCCGGAGAGCACCAGAACGCGGCTCCGGCACTTCACAAATTGCAGTAACCATAAGGAGCCGTACACATGCCGCAGTTTTTGCATGGCTGTGTCTTTAGTTGAAAGCCCAGTGGTGATCTGTTCATCTTTCATACTGATCATACAGTCAATAACTTTGTTGTTATTAGCATCTGGTTAGCTAGCTATGCTAACGAATATAAGAAGCTTCTTCTCCAACCAGTGAGGTAAAGGCACATCTTTATATGATCATTTTAGTTATCAAAAACAAGAGAATAAAGTAAACGGGTATAAAATACTAAATGACAGTAAAAAAAGGTTGTGATTAATAAACAAGAATACAGTTTAAAAGGAGAGTGATTTGTAAAATATCGATAAAGAAAAAGTAAATCTGCTTACAGTTCTGTTTCATATGCAGTGTTGGAATTGGGCCGGTGTTGTGTCACATTATGCCTCCCCGTCATGAAATGCCCCCCTTGTCACGGGAACGCGCATTTCTAAATGACACGTTTCACCTCTAAATGACACGTTAACACCATAGGTTTACACCTTAAAACGATGTTTAAAACGAAAAGTAAACGTTCAGGGTTTTTATTAATGGTAATTTTCAGACTGTGAGTTGTTTAGTGGTAGCTCATAGTCTTGATTCTTCTGGTTTAACTTTTCGCTCCGTATTTGAGGTGTCGAAATTCGTTCGTCACTTCCTTTTCAGTTTGTTTTTTTAAATGTTTTTTTTTTTATCATTATTGTTACGTCCTGTCTGTATAAACGTGCTTTAAAATGTATTGTTTAATTTTACATAGTTGTCATCTAATAATCAAAATATGTTTACAAATGTTACATAGTCTTTGTCAGCATATATGCTATGCGTACAAAATAAAAGTGTGACATTCATGAAACTTGCTCCATTTATTGGTACCAGTCCTAGAACCATACCCTGAAAAATGCTTGAGGGTGGGATTCATAGAAACCTCTTTTGGTGGGGGGGGGGCATTATATGACAGGCCTGGCCATCACAATATGCCCCCCCTTGCTATCTTACAAAATAAAAGTGTCACATTCATGAAACTTGCTCCATTTATTGGTACCAGTCCTAGAACCATACCCTGAAAAATGCTTGAGGGTGGGATTCATAGAAACCTCTTTTGGTGGGGGGGGGAATTATATGACAGGCCTGGCCATCACAATATGCCCCCCCTTGCTATCTTACAAAATAAAAGTGTCACATTCATGAAACTTGCTCCATTTATTGGTACCAGTCCTAGAACCATACCCTGAAAAATGCTTGAGGGTGGGATTCACAGAAACCTCTTTTGGTGGGGGGGGGCATTTTATGACAGGCCTGGCCATCACAATATGCCCCCCCTTGCTATCTTACAAAAATAAAAGTGTCACATTCATGAAACTTGCTCCATTTATTGGTACCAGTCCTAGAACCATACCCTGAAAAATGCTTGACGGTGGGATTCATAGAAACCTCTTTTGGTGGGGGGGCATTTTATGACAGGCCTGGCCATCACAATATGCCCCCCCCTTGCTATCTTACAACATAAAAGTGTCACATTCATGAAACTTGCTCCATTTATTGGTACCAGTCCTAGAACCATACCCTGAAAAATGCTTGAGGGTGGGATTCATAGAAACCTCTTTTGGTGGGGGGGAATTTTATGACAGGCCTGGCCATCACAATATGCCCCCCCTTGCTATCTTACAAAATAAAAGTGTCACATTCATGAAACTTGCTCCATTTATTGGTACCAGTCCTAGAACCATACCCTGAAAAATGCTTGAGGGTGGGATTCATAGAAACCTCTTTTGGTGGGGGGGCATTTTATGACAGGCCTGGCCATCACAATATGCCCCCCCTTGCTATCTTACAACATAAAAGTGTCACATTCATGAAACTTGCTCCATTTATTGGTACCAGTCCTAGAACCATACCCTGAAAAATGCTTGACGGTGGGATTCATAGAAACCTCTTTTGGGGTGGGGTGCATTTTATGACAGGCCAAACAATAGTTGCATTGGTTGAAATGACAGTGGACAGTTAATGATGGTTCCTTCGGGGCATTATGTGCATCCAGGGCACAAGTACGGTTGATCAACTGGCGGCCTTTGTACACATTGGTGGTGGTACCACTGCTGACAAATGTCACAGCAAATCTGAGAAAACAATAAATACTTGTTATGTAAGGTATGCATTATGGGATTTTGTTATGATAATAGAATATCTCTAATGTATTTCCCACTAACATTCTAACCATTCCTTCAATAATCGAAATCTTTCAAAAACATAAATGTTGTGTTATGAGAAAGAAATACATTTTCAACAAAAATGTATGGAAAAACAAGCAAAACATTAATCCTTTATCAGTTAATGCTGAAGATGCCAAATATAGTAGCAATTACCAACGCAAATGTTATGTTGATAAAGTCTGGAAACATATTTCTGCTAATTTTCTTTATTTGTAATGTGCAATAGGAAATTACCCAATGTTCTTCATCCTGCTCCTCCATCCCGCAGTAAAAGCAAAGCCTGCTTAGATCATCTGTTGAGACAAAACGTAATCAATATCTTCAGATAAACCACATTACAGATTTGGGGTCAAGGTGACCCATTCCAATTTTTGACTAAAAGGTCAATTATATAAGGACACATTTGTTGTGGTCTTTTATTATTTTGTGTGAAGAAAAGGCAAAACACACACATAGATGTTCTAAATGATTAAATCTGAGCACAGAGGAGCCATCTGCTCCTTCTTTCACTCTCTCCGTACCCTCTGTAGAATGGGAACCTGCACAATGTCATTACAAAACATCCAAAAACTTCTTTCGCACTGTACGCATCAATTTAAGTTTGGTTCTCATGGTTCTTTTGTTGTTCATCACATTAGCTTTACAGCTTAGATTATAATAAATTCAAGGTAAAAATTAACTGAGGATATCAGTTAAAAGTAATACACACCAATGAGCACATTGAAAGGAGGAAGATGGGGAAATCTCACATCTTAAATAAACCGCAGAATTGAAAGGGTGTGTTAGAGTGTGACGTGTGTAGCCTATATGAAATTGCAGTTGAAGATGCCTGCCTGCGATGCTTCATATGTTATCTGTTTGGAGTTGAGATACACAATATACTGTATGTAGTGACTATTTACCCTAATCTATACTTAAGCCACTGTGTTGCTTTTAAAACCCTGATAATGTCCCTGGTCAACAGTACCAATGGTCCAAGCAGTGATACAATACAACAATTTGCATGGCACATTATTAATATACTAGGTTATTGATGCATACTTATGAGATACAATTAATAAAAGTAACTACATGAAGTCATTGACAATGTTGAGAAAAGGTAACAAACCAGATTCTCTGAGGAGAGAAGTAGCAATGTCCAGCCTCAGCTCGTGCACTGCCTTCTGTGAGCTTTCAAACTCAATTGACTCCCCCAGTAAAATCTTCTCTGCAAACTGAAGAGAACCTTGATTAGTATATGGACTGCATGGTCTATGATTTTACCCTCAAATGGAATACAGACAAATTACCCAACAGATTTAAAGAATGACATGTTGTATATGTGTAGTTTGACACAATTCAATACATCTTTGATCAAGATCTATAAAAGCAAGTCAAGATATTCAGTCTAATTGCTACTGAATTTGAGTTTGAGAGTAATGTTTGGCTAAATGCATTTCACACTCACTTTTAAGGCCAGGACACCACAGGATGTGCTGTCTTGTTGGCGATTATGGGGGAGGGTGCTGCATGTCCATCTTGACACCTTGCAGCCTTTCATCCTCATAAAGGCTCTACAGTATGTATACATGTGTCAAGATGCAGCACATCATTGTCAAAATACTCATAAAACACCGGAACTAGTACACTGTATCAAATGTACCTTGTAGACTGCAGGCACACCTTCGTTTTGCCTTTCCCTTCTCCAAGTGGATCCAAGAAGAGGGTTTTCTTCTCATGGGGGTACATTACCTTTTATTATTCACATGGAAACACAACATGCATTAGGCAGGAACCATACATTACGCAGGTACGATGTAGGGTATTGTTTAGATTTGATCAATAATAAGTGACAGCATGTATGTGTGGCCCGGTTATCTTGCAAATCACTAATTATATATGGTGTATACAGCACTATAGATACAGATTGGAGCTTAAAATATGCTCCTATTCTCACCACCAACATCCAATGATGGTTCTCGTTCACAATTCCCACGATGACTGTGTGCCATTGGATCAACCTGAGAGTAGTTGCACAAGTATTACATTCCTGTTGAAAAATGCACATTTGCAACATTTACAAAAGCAAAGTTATTCCAATCATGTACATACCCGGATTCTTCCAAATGTGTGTTTCCAGATGGCGGTCATAGCGTAGCTGTCAATAACAGCTGCTTGACCGTCATTGCGCTGGTTGATTTTTCTGGGTATGGTTCTAGGACTGGTACCAATAAATGGAGCAAGTTTCATGAATGTGACACTTTTATTTTGTAAGATAGCAAGGGGGGGGCATATTGTGATGGCCAGGCCTGTCATATAATGCCCCCCCCCACCAAAAGAGGTTTCTATGAATCCCACCCTCAAGCATTTTTCAGGGTATGGTTCTAGGACTGGTACCAATAAATGGAGCAAGTTTCATGAATGTGACACTTTTATTTTGTAAGATAGCAAGGGGGGGCATATTGTGATGGCCAGGCCTGTCATAAAATGCCCCCCCCCCCCCCACCAAAAGAGGTTTTTATGAATCCCACCCTCAAGCATTTTTCAGGGTATGGTTCTAGGACTGGTACCAATAAATGGAGCAAGTTTCATGAATGTGACACTTTTATTTTGTAAGATAGCAAGGGGGGGCATATTGTGATGGCCAGGCCTGTCATAAAATGCCCCCCCCCCCCCCCCCAAAAGAGGTTTTTATGAATCCCACCCTCAAGCATTTTTCAGGGTATGGTTCTAGGACTGGTACCAATAAATGGAGCAAGTTTCATGAATGTGACACTTTTATTTTGTAAGATAGCAAGGGGGGGAATATTGTGATGGCTAGGCCTGTCATATAATGCCCCCCCCCCCACCAAAAGAGGTTTATATGAATCCCACCCTCAAGCATTTTTCAGGGTATGGTTCTAGACTGGTACCAATAAATGGAGCAAGTTTCATGAATGTGACACTTTTATTTTGTAAGATAGCAAGGGGGGGAATATTGTGATGGCTAGGCCTGTCATAAAATGCCCCCCCCCCAAAAAAAGAGGTTTCTATGAATCCCACCCTCAAGCATTTTTCAGGGTATGGTTCTAGGACTGGTACCAATAAATGGAGCAAGTTTCATGAATGTGACACTTTTATTTTGTAAGATAGCAAGGGGGGGCATATTGTGATGGCCAGGCCTGTCATATAATTCCCCCCCCCCACCAAAAGAGGTTTCTATGAATCCCACCCTCAAGCATTTTTCAGGGTATGGTTCTAGGACTGGTACCAATAAATGGAGCAAGTTTCATGAATGTGACACTTTTATTTTGTAAGATAGCAAGGGGGGGCATATTGTGATGGCCAGGCCTGTCATATAATTCCCCCCCCCCACCAAAAGAGGTTTCTATGAATCCCACCCTCAAGCATTTTTCAGGGTATGGTTCTAGGACTGGTACCAATAAATGGAGCAAGTTTCATGAATGTGACACTTTTATTTTGTAAGATAGCAAGGGGGGGGGCATATTGTGATGGCCAGGCCTGTCATATAATGCCCCCCCCCACCAAAAGAGGTTTCTATGAATCCCACCCTCAAGCATTTTTCAGGGTATGGTTCTAGGACTGATACCAATAAATGGAGCAAGTTTCATGAATGTCACACTTTTATTTTGTACGCATAGCATATATGCTGACAAAGACTATGTAACATTTGTAAACATATTTAGATTATTAGATGACAACTATGTAAAATTAAACAATACATTTTAAAGCACGTTTATACAGACAGGACGTAACAATAATGATAAAAAAAACCATTTAAAAAAACAAACTGAAAAGGAAGTGACGAACGAATTTCGACACCTCAAATACGGAGCGAAAAGTTAAACCAGAAGAATCAAGACTATGAGCTACCACTAAACAACTCACAGTCTGAAAATTACCATTAATAAAAACCCTGAACGTTTACTTTTCGTTTTAAACATCGTTTTAAGGTGTAAACCTATGGTGTTAACGTGTCATTTAGAGGTGTAAACGTGTCATTTAGAAATGCGCGTTCCCGTGACAAGGGGGGCATTTCATGACGGGGAGGCATAATGTGACACAACACCGGCTCTACCCCACAGTTTGCCGCTTGGTGCAAATGTATTTAGTTTCCTATCCATGTGGACATGATTTAAGTGGGGGGGGACCTAACCTCCTCTAGGGGGGTCCGGGGGGGCATGCTCCGGGAAGTTGAAAGCATCAATCTGGTGCACTTTGAGAGCAAAATTAATAGATCTATGGATACATCTCTCAACATCCATATGAACAGTGCTTGAATTGGAATGAAAAAGGTGCCAGTACTCTAAAATCAGCAACTTTTTCAAGTCAATTTTATATATACAGCCCACAAACAAGAATTTGGCTACTATAATGCTGGTGGGTTTGTCTCTTTACTACTGTATATTTTAGAAAGGTTCACTGTACTTAACATTTTTTATGATTGGCAGCGGATATGGCTAAAGCTCAGTAAGGTCAATATTAACTGAAAATATAGCAATCAAAGTCTAGATCTTCTGCTGAAGACACATGAAGCAGAGACCTTTCAGGTGAGAGCCCCTCTGGTGGTGTTCAACATTAATGACAAGGAAACAAAGCTCTGGTCAGAAGCATTTTTTATAAAAAGCTTTAACAAAATTAAGTATTTCTGTACATTTTGAATGCAATCTAACTTTCCAACTCAGAAAACGAAAAAGGAAAAAGTGCCAAAAGTCTTCTCACATGGCTGAGCTGCTTTGCAATATACTTCACCACTGAAGAATACAAATATGTATAAAGTAAACTATGATGCAATCTAACTTTCCAACTCAGAAAAATTATAAAGAGCATGAACAAAGAACATGTAAAAACAAATGCAAAATTTGCACAATCTAAAATGAGAAACTGTAACTGCAAGTAACAAAGTCTGAGCTATGGTAAAGAGTTACATTGAACACCAAGCTGATCAGATAACTCCCTGGTTGGTCTGAAGTCCTTCTATCTCCAGGATCTGTACAAATCGGCACATTATGCCAAAAGTCTTCTCACTGGGTGAGCTGCTTTGCAATATACTTCACATTGTTAGAAAAGGCTCCAGAAGGCCTTGGGGACATCAGTATCAGGGGCTGGAGCTGGACAGGCTCTTTCATCAGCACTTCTCCTTCCCTTTGCCAGCCAGGACCTCACATACTGTTCCGGATTGAACTGTCCTAGTGATGGTCCATTACATTTAATGAAAACCAGGCTGGACAGTCGGCTGACAGAGAGAGCATTCCTTTTTGCAGTAAGGATATCGTTCATGCAGCTGAATGCCCGCTCACACTCACTAGTGGAGACAGCGATGGTTCGGACTGCTTTCAGTAGAGGCTCCATGGCAGCAGGTGTACGGGATGCCCTGGTTTCCTTGTATTCGCGAAAGCCCTGAACAGTCTCTCTTCTGTCCACTTTCAGCACTTCGCACAAACGTAGCACCTCTACGTCCCCATACTGTACGTCTAACTCCTCTTCAGGCCAACTTCCAGGATGGATAACTTTCATGTCCTGGATTAGCTGATTGTCCCGGGCCTCCCGGCCATGTAATGGGATTTCTCTTGTGCTGACATGAGAGGAGGTTGTGGAAGTCATTCTGTGTCTCAGATTCTCTACCATACTGCGGAAAAACTGACCTAAAAAGTCCTCGTTAAAATCTCTTCCAAGACACTCCATTAACGCCTTTGTGATGTCATCAGCCGTTGTTCCATCCAACTCGATCAGCTCCCAAAAAAACGTTTCGGGCTCAGCATCAGCTAATGCTGAGCGTAGACACACAACAAGCACCGTTTTACCAATAATAGTGGTAGATTCATCGACCAAAACACAGAGTTTTCTTTGCTTTTCTGTAATGTCTTTTGCCATTTTTTTCTTCAGCTCATGAGCTATGTGGTCGATGATTTCGCCACAGGTTTTATTGGAGTGCAAAACCCTGCCCACGTTCAGCCCATTCAGTTTCTGTACATTCAAATCAATTGGCATGTCTGTGAATGGCCGGCTATGTTTGCCAATTTTATATGCCGTTCGAAAAACTCTGATAGTGGTGTCTAATTCAGATTTATGCATAGACTGCACTTGATGTTGAATAGTTTCACGTGAAGCAGATGTAAGGATGTCAGCAGCTTTTACATGGGCTTGTGATTCTTTATGTTCTTTGATTTTTTTTCTCAGGCTAGCTTGTTGTTTGCCCTTGTCAACACCGAAATGAGACACTGCACACTCACCCCATTCAGTTGACAGTTTCAGTCCTTGTCCAGTGTGTATTCCCAAAGATTTGACATCTCTGCATATCCGACATCCTAGCTTCTTATCTTTAAGAAGGAGCCATGCATTGGTCTTGCAAAAATATTGCACCTGGTCCGTTGTCCAGCAGTCAGGTGCATCGCTTTGCCCGGTGTTGGTGGTGGCAGTTGCGCCAGCAGCAGCTAACGTTAGAGGCTCTGGAGGAGGCGGCGGAGCTAGTGCTAATGCTAATGCACTAGAACTTGGAGCAGGAGGATCAACCAAAGAAAGCTCCCCATCAGACACAATTTCCAACACAGGCACAGCATTCTCTGTATTTGAAGTTTTCTTCCGGCGACAACCGCTGTCTTTTTGCACTTTTATTAATCCACGCTAACATTTTAGAAATGCTAATTTGTGACGTGACTTGCTTTCCTTCTCTCGGGGGCGTGCCTGCTCTGTTCTATCACTCTACATAGCCACCCACTGGGTGGGAGTTGCACTGCATAAACACAACACACGTGCATCTAGGTATGTAAATTGTAAAGCATTAAAACATGGTTTTACTAACAGTTTTCAGTATGTTGTTACTTCGGCATTATTATTATTATTATTTTGAAACGTGTATTACTATTAAATCACGGTCAAATAGGTTAATTTTGACATAGTCGTTTCCACCACAGTATTTACATGGAGAAGATAAGCCCCGCCCCCTCTCCAGCACGTTCTGTTTGAATGACAGGAGTAAACAGCTGACAGCCGCTGTGAAACTCCAGCGGTTAGAGCGATGAGAATGTCCGTTCGGCACCTCATGACGCATCTACTGAGTACCGGGCGGCTGTATATATATATATATGGATGTATAATAAGAACGGCGGGAGAGTGTTGAGTACTGGCACGGTGCATGAGTACCGGAGTACCGCCAGCATGCCGGTACTGAGCAAGAAGTGCCGGTACTCCATGGGTCAGAACCAGAAGTGCCGGTGTTGTGTCACATTATGCCTCCCCGTCATGAAATGCCCCCCTTGTCACGGGAACGCGCATTTCTAAATGACACGTTTACACCTCTAAATGACACGTTAACACCATAGGTTTACACCTTAAAACGATGTTTAAAACGAAAAGTAAACGTTCAGGGTTTTTATTAATGGTAATTTTCAGACTGTGAGTTGTTTAGTGGTAGCTCATAGTCTTGATTCTTCTGGTTTAACTTTTCGCTCCGTATTTGAGGTGTCGAAATTCGTTCGTCACTTCCTTTTCAGTTTGTTTTTTTAAAAGGTTTTTTTATCATTATTGTTACGTCCTGTCTGTATAAACGTGCTTTAAAATGTATTGTTTAATTTTACATAGTTGTCATCTAATAATCTAAATATGTTTACAAATGTTACATAGTCTTTGTCAGCATATATGCTATGCGTACAAAATAAAAGTGTGACATTCATGAAACTTGCTCCATTTATTGGTATCAGTCCTAGAACCATACCCTGAAAAATGCTTGAGGGTGGGATTCATAGAAACCTCTTTTGGTGGGGGGGGGGGGCATTATATGAC
The DNA here is from genome assembly GCF_902827175.1 of Gymnodraco acuticeps. Classification (NCBI taxonomy): domain Eukaryota; kingdom Metazoa; phylum Chordata; class Actinopteri; order Perciformes; family Bathydraconidae; genus Gymnodraco; species Gymnodraco acuticeps. The sequence goes on along the minus strand of NW_022990058.1, from coordinate 52,292 downwards.
AGGCCTGGCCATCACAATATGCCCCCCCCTTGCTATCTTACAAAATAAAAGTGTCACATTCATGAAACTTGCTCCATTTATTGGTACCAGTCCTAGAACCATACCCTGAAAAATGCTTGAGGGTGGGATTCATAGAAACCTCTTTTGGTGGGGGGGGGGAATTATATGACAGGCCTGGCCATCACAATATGCCCCCCCTTGCTATCTTACAAAATAAAAGTGTCACATTCATGAAACTTGCTCCATTTATTGGTACCAGTCCTAGAACCATACCCTGAAAAATGCTTGAGGGTGGGATTCATAGAAACCTCTTTTGGTGGGGGGGGGCATTATATGACAGGCCTGGCCATCACAATATGCCCCCCCTTGCTATCTTACAAAATAAAAGTGTCACATTCATGAAACTTGCTCCATTTATTGGTACCAGTCCTAGAACCATACCCTGAAAAATGCTTGAGGGTGGGATTCATAGAAACCTCTTTTGGTGGGGGGGGCATTATATGACAGGCCTGGCCATCACAATATGCCCCCCCTTGCTATCTTACAAAATAAAAGTGTCACATTCATGAAACTTGCTCCATTTATTGGTACCAGTCCTAGAACCATACCCTGAAAAAATGCTTGAGGGTGGGATTCATATAAACCTCTTTTGGTGGGGGGGGGCATTATATGACAGGCCTGGCCATCACAATATGCCCCCCCTTGCTATCTTACAAAATAAAAGTGTCACATTCATGAAACTTGCTCCATTTATTGGTACCAGTCCTAGAACCATACCCTGAAAAATGCTTGAGGGTGGGATTCATAGAAACCTCTTTTGGTGGGGGGGGCATTATATGACAGGCCTGGCCATCACAATATGCCCCCCCTTGCTATCTTACAAAATAAAAGTGTCACATTCATGAAACTTGCTCCATTTATTGGTACCAGTCCTAGAACCATACCCAGAAAAATCAACCAGCGCAATGACGGTCAAGCAGCTGTTATTGACAGCTACGCTATGACCGCCATCTGGAAACACACATTTGGAAGAATCCGGGTATGTACATGATTGGAATAACTTTGCTTTTGTAAATGTTGCAAATGTGCATTTTTCAACAGGAATGTAATACTTGTGCAACTACTCTCAGGTTGATCCAATGGCACACAGTCATCGTGGGAATTGTGAACGAGAACCATCATTGGATGTTGGTGGTGAGAATAGGAGCATATTTTAAGCTCCAATCTGTATCTATAGTGCTGTATACACCATATATAATTAGTGATTTGCAAGATAACCGGGCCACACATACATGCTGTCACTTATTATTGATCAAATCTAAACAATACCCTACATCGTACCTGCGTAATGTATGGTTCCTGCCTAATGCATGTTGTGTTTCCATGTGAATAATAAAAGGTAATGTACCCCCATGAGAAGAAAACCCTCTTCTTGGATCCACTTGGAGAAGGGAAAGGCAAAACGAAGGTGTGCCTGCAGTCTACAAGGTACATTTGATACAGTGTACTAGTTCCGGTGTTTTATGAGTATTTTGACAATGATGTGCTGCATCTTGACACATGTATACATACTGTAGAGCCTTTATGAGGATGAAAGGCTGCAAGGTGTCAAGATGGACATGCAGCACCCTCCCCCATAATCGCCAACAAGACAGCACATCCTGTGGTGTCCTGGCCTTAAAAGTGAGTGTGAAATGCATTTAGCCAAACATTACTCTCAAACTCAAATTCAGTAGCAATTAGACTGAATATCTTGACTTGCTTTTATACATCTTGATCAAAGATGTATTGAATTGTGTCAAACTACACATATACAACATGTCATTCTTTAAATCTGTTGGGTAATTTGTCTGTATTCCATTTGAGGGTAAAATCATAGACCATGCAGTCCATATACTAATCAAGGTTCTCTTCAGTTTGCAGAGAAGATTTTACTGGGGGAGTCAATTGAGTTTGAAAGCTCACAGAAGGCAGTGCACGAGCTGAGGCTGGACATTGCTACTTCTCTCCTCAGAGAATCTGGTTTGTTACCTTTTCTCAACATTGTCAATGACTTCATGTAGTTACTTTTATTAATTGTATCTCATAAGTATGCATCAATAACCTAGTATATTAATAATGTGCCATGCAAATTGTTGTATTGTATCACTGCTTGGACCATTGGTACTGTTGACCAGGGACATTATCAGGGTTTTAAAAGCAACACAGTGGCTTAAGTATAGATTAGGGTAAATAGTCACTACATACAGTATATTGTGTATCTCAACTCCAAACAGATAACATATGAAGCATCGCAGGCAGGCATCTTCAACTGCAATTTCATATAGGCTACACACGTCACACTCTAACACACCCTTTCAATTCTGCGGTTTATTTAAGATGTGAGATTTCCCCATCTTCCTCCTTTCAATGTGCTCATTGGTGTGTATTACTTTTAACTGATATCCTCAGTTAATTTTTACCTTGAATTTATTATAATCTAAGCTGTAAAGCTAATGTGATGAACAACAAAAGAACCATGAGAACCAAACTTAAATTGATGCGTACAGTGCGAAAGAAGTTTTTGGATGTTTTGTAATGACATTGTGCAGGTTCCCATTCTAAAGAGGGTAAGGAGAGAGTGAAAGAAGGAGCAGATGGCTCCTCTGTGCTCAGATTTAATCATTTAGAAAATCTATGTGTTTGTGTGTGTTTTGCCTTTTCTTCACACAAAATAATAAAAGACCACAACAAATGTGTCCTTATATAATTGACCTTTTAGTCAAAAATTGGAATGGGTCACCTTGACCCCAAATCTGTAATGTGGTTTATCTGAAGATATTGATTACGTTTTGTCTCAACAGATGATCTAAGCAGGCTTTGCTTTTACTGCGGGATGGAGGAGCAGGATGAAGAACATTGGGTAATTTCCTATTGCACATTACAAATAAAGAAAATTAGCAGAAATATGTTTCCAGACTTTATCAACATAACATTTGCGTTGGTAATTGCTACTATATTTGGCATCTTCAGCATTAACTGATAAAGGATTAATGTTTTGCTTGTTTTTCCATACATTTTTGTTGAAAATGTATTTCTTTCTCATAACACAACATTTATGTTTTTGAAAGATTTCGATTATTGAAGGAATGGTTAGAATGTTAGTGGGAAATACATTAGAGATATTCTATTATCATAACAAAATCCCATAATGCATACCTTACATAACAAGTATTTATTGTTTTCTCAGATTTGCTGTGACATTTGTCAGCAGTGGTACCACCACCAATGTGTACAAAGGCCGCCAGTTGATCAACCGTACTTGTGCCCTGGATGCACATAATGCCCCGAAGGAACCATCATTAACTGTCCACTGTCATTTCAACCAATGCAACTATTGTTTGGCCTGTCATAAAATGCACCCCACCCCAAAAGAGGTTTCTATGAATCCCACCGTCAAGCATTTTTCAGGGTATGGTTCTAGGACTGGTACCAATAAATGGAGCAAGTTTCATGAATGTGACACTTTTATGTTGTAAGATAGCAAGGGGGGGCATATTGTGATGGCCAGGCCTGTCATAAAATTCCCCCCCACCAAAAGAGGTTTCTATGAATCCCACCCTCAAGCATTTTTCAGGGTATGGTTCTAGGACTGGTACCAATAAATGGAGCAAGTTTCATGAATGTGACACTTTTATGTTGTAAGATAGCAAGGGGGGGCATATTGTGATGGCCAGGCCTGTCATAAAATGCCCCCCCACCAAAAGAGGTTTCTATGAATCCCACCGTCAAGCATTTTTCAGGGTATGGTTCTAGGACTGGTACCAATAAATGGAGCAAGTTTCATGAATGTGACACTTTTATGTTGTAAGATAGCAAGGGGGGGCATATTGTGATGGCCAGGCCTGTCATAAAATGCCCCCCCACCAAAAGAGGTTTCTATGAATCCCACCCTCAAGCATTTTTCAGGGTATGGTTCTAGGACTAGTACCAATAAATGGAGCAAGTTTCATGAATGTGACACTTTTATTTTTGTAAGATAGCAAGGGGGGGCATATTGTGATGGCCAGGCCTGTCATAAAATGCCCCCCCCCACCAAAAGAGGTTTCTGTGAATCCCACCCTCAAGCATTTTTCAGGGTATGGTTCTAGGACTGGTACCAATAAATGGAGCAAGTTTCATGAATGTGACACTTTTATTTTGTAAGATAGCAAGGGGGGGCATATTGTGATGGCCAGGCCTGTCATATAATTCCCCCCCCCACCAAAAGAGGTTTCTATGAATCCCACCCTCAAGCATTTTTCAGGGTATGGTTCTAGGACTGGTACCAATAAATGGAGCAAGTTTCATGAATGTGACACTTTTATTTTGTAAGATAGCAAGGGGGGGCATATTGTGATGGCCAGGCCTGTCATATAATGCCCCCCCCCACCAAAAGAGGTTTCTATGAATCCCACCCTCAAGCATTTTTCAGGGTATGGTTCTAGGACTGGTACCAATAAATGGAGCAAGTTTCATGAATGTCACACTTTTATTTTGTACGCATAGCATATATGCTGACAAAGACTATGTAACATTTGTAAACATATTTTGATTATTAGATGACAACTATGTAAAATTAAACAATACATTTTAAAGCACGTTTATACAGACAGGACGTAACAATAATGATAAAAAAAAACATTTAAAAAAACAAACTGAAAAGGAAGTGACGAACGAATTTCGACACCTCAAATACGGAGCGAAAAGTTAAACCAGAAGAATCAAGACTATGAGCTACCACTAAACAACTCACAGTCTGAAAATTACCATTAATAAAAACCCTGAACGTTTACTTTTCGTTTTAAACAACGTTTTAAGGTGTAAACCTATGGTGTTAACGTGTCATTTAGAGGTGAAACGTGTCATTTAGAAATGCGCGTTCCCGTGACAAGGGGGGCATTTCATGACGGGGAGGCATAATGTGACACAACACCGGGAAGCCAATACGGAAGTGCCACACACTGCAGTTCATATATTGGCCGATAGGCGATGGCTGCAGAAAGGAGCAATTTCCATAGACCCCCATGTTAAAATGCCCGATTTTACAGCAGAAAAAAACATGTTTCTACCCCTGGCTCCATACATTTTATTATCGATATAGTTAGATTCCACCTTCATGATTATGGATCTGTGAGTGAATTGTTTTCTAACGCGACCCTTTATATTTATATTAGGTCTTAAAGTTTGTGCATACATTAGGGCGTGGTCACTTTGATTGACAGATACGTGCCTCACTGTCAGCTAACAGCAACTTGTCCAATCTGCTAGGCTACAACCATAGAGGCTACAACGTTAGTTAGTTGTAGTTACTGTACTTGATCCTTTAGCTGTGTTCGTGGTGATCGTGCCTGTTAGGGAATATTGTTACAAATACCAGATCATTAAAATGTCGTGCTGTGCGCTTGAATGTACTAACAGATCTTCCAAGAAGTCTACTTTCAGCTTTTTTCGGTGAGTAAAATGATAATATTATACATGTTAACCCCGTTAGCAGGTGTAGCTTATTAGCCAGCTAAGGACGTAACCCTTTATACATATAAACAGTTTAGTTTATGATTCAGCCTTGGGTAAGACTTTTATACTATATGGCTATGACGCCCATAATGCTAAACGGGAGCAAATGTTAAAAGGGGTGGGCCGCCGGAGTCCACGCCGCCGAAGCTAACGGGGCTGCAGGGTGCTAGCTCGCTAGCGCGTCCCGGCGGCCGTAGCTAGCACCCTGGGGCTCCGTTAGCTTCGGCCAGCGGCGGAGTCCGGCGTTATAACTGGAGATCAAGGAATGCATCGTAACGCGGACTTGGTTCGCCTGCAGCCCGCTGTAGTATTAGCTAAATAAATGATGTTGAGCAAGGCTTATTAAGCTGAACACCGCCACAATTATTCTGCTATGTATCGGTACTTATTTTATTTTATTAACGTGTGAATGACAAGCATTAAGAATAATACCAAATAGCTAATTATCTTGCAGATTGTCTCGTTTGATTATGAATGTAACGTTTATATAGTGGAACTACACTGTTTTATCAAAACCAAAGTGCCACGCAGTGACTTGGTATGCATGTATTTCAGTCGGAAATGTGCAACCTAGATGACATTTACCAACACAGACTATATAGAAATATTTGTAAAAGTTGTTCATGCGTTACTAAGTGAATATGGCATTAACCCTCCTGTTGTCTTCGGGTCAAATCTGACCGATTTACTACTTTCATCAATCATGTTTTACATTCGATTGATACTGAGAGCATGTTAGCTTAGCTTCTTAGCCTGAGCTAGGACTCGAACGTCACGCTCGTTGGCAGCAGGTCCCGCCTCAGCTCCGCCTCAGCTCCAGCTCCGCCTCTTTGCCCTTATTTGGAGAAGGCGGGAGTTAGACTCTGACGACACCGTTGAGCCTAGTGGCCGACTCCGCCTACTAAGGGCTTCACGGCAACTCTGCAGAATCCTATGGGTGACGTCACGGACCCTACGTCCATTTATATATACAGTCTATGATTTGCACACATCTTGTGTCCATATCTTTCTGTTTTGGTGGTCACGCCACACCGTGCACGAATGTCTTTCACACACACATACGGGTTTTGGGCCGAGGGCGACACCGTACTTCCGGTATCTGCCATTTCACGCGAGGTGCAAGCAGAATATCATAGTCTATTGCCTTAATCAATATCTAGTCAACTCTAAAATACCACATATATGCATTGGCATGATAATATTATTGTGACAAGTGGGGTATTCACCTGGTGTTTGCAGAAGATAGACGTAGATGCTGCCAAAATCGACCGAAGGCCACTTTCGAGAGTCGTTTTTCCATACATCTGCAGGCAGTCTGTAAGGGCAATCGGACAACCCACACAGCTCTAGTTTACGCTGGTAACGACCTAGAGCACACCCCTCAAGTCCAGAGATGTAATCCGAAGACATGCAGCGATTTCTTCGGTCGTTAATTCAGAAAAAAAACCTAGTGCGCTCTGCCTGGATACTTTACCTAGCTGTTTATATTAGCACCTCCAGGATATTATCACCTCCAGGAAAATGGCGTATTTATATATATATATATATGGCGCGCGTTGCATTGTGAGTAGCTCGTGACGTCACTGTGTGTGAAAGAATACGCGAGTCATGGCAAGATATCTGGATTAAGAGGTTGCTTTTTCTTTGCACAGCATGAAAGAAAGGCCAAATGAATGGGCTGTGATTTTTAAGCAGAGGTCAATAATTTGTACGGCCCTCGGAGGATGTTGAAAAAATTGAAATGGCCCTTGAGAGGAAAAAGGTTCCCCACCCCTGGTTAGAGCCAATAGATTCTAAGGGAAATCGTCCCGCACACACTCATGTTAAAAAAAAGGTGGCATCTCTGCGCATGCTAGCTTTCAGCAGAGGGGAGAACGCATGCTAGCTTTCAGCAGAGGGGAGAAATATCCCTGCTCTGATATCAAGCAACGGAAAAGCTGTTTTATTGCTTATGGATTATCAGAACATTTCAAAGGGGACGCAGTCACATTGGATATTAACCTATGGATTAACTACAGCATCGTTTTTATCGTTTTAATGCCATTGAAGACCAGTTTAGACCAGACAAAACCAAGGTAAGACATGTTAGCGTTGTGGGCTACCTAGCGCCACTTGTTTTGATGTACGTTTTTGTTGATATCTTTCAGTGTTGAGGTGGGCACCGTTAGATTCTGTGTCTCCTTGCGATCATAAACGATGTGTTGGATGTGCACCTAGGAAAAGTAATAAGGGAGCTAGGAGTGATTATCGGTGCAGTAATAGGTTAGCATTTTTCGCTCAGGGGTCATTTAGATGCTTCTTATGAGACTTGTCTTTTGTTTTGGTAAAAATGGTTTGTATCGTCAGTTAGCTGAGATTATTCCCGTTAATCTGGTATAACACATTAATAGGTACTTAAATATTAAGATCCCCTGAGACACAGTGTCGTGAAAAAAAAAAAAAAAGTACCCGCCGGCAGGGACCTTGGGGCTTAGCAGGTTTAATATACAACAAAAAAAACTCAGTGTGATGGACAGCCAACTTTGGTAATGATCTTAAAGCACAACTGTCCAGAAGTACAATCTCAGAGCTTTGAGGCTGTAAACTACTTTGTTTTACTACTATCACTGTTTTTTTTTTTTTTATACATGTGGCGTATTCAGATACCTGTCATACATGTTTTAAGGACTTGCACAGGTCAGACTTTTAAAGACACTTTAGAAACAACAACAAGGTAGTAGGTGTGTGTTCTGATTGTAGAGAATGGAAAATTCCTAAAACAGACACTAAATAAGATGATGTATGTAAATGTCAATGGTAGGCCTCTGCGACATTCTCTGTTATGGAAACTATTAATCCTGGGTGTTGTCAGACTGAGGTTAAGCGAGGGGTTGACTGTGGTCAGTGGTTACTGCACTCTCCTGTCAAGAGCCAAATGAATAGTCTTTGGAGGCATCACTGTTTACCTTGGAAGAGCAGGTTGTGTTCTGAGAGTTTCACCGTGTACTGTTAACTTGTCCAATGTACTATTTGGAATATTTTGGGATTCTACTGTCATGAATAAATACACATGATAAACCCCTAATAAAATGACTAGACATCATCTCGACTCGAACATGAAAACGCACACACATTTTGAAAGATTTAGTGTGTATTCGTGTTGTAACTGACCACATAGAGAGGGTATGTCTGCAGGTTTCACCCCACAGTGAAAATCCCAGTTTGGTTTAACACTCAGCCAGTGGCACCTGCTTTGCTAAGCTGTGAGTGTGAAGATGTACACATTGCAGACAATATGTGTAAGCAATGCATCACAGTTAATGTGCGTACAAACAGTATTGTTTGTACAGGGTGTAAAACGGGTTCATTGTCCACTTCTCAGAGTTCATGTTTGTTTTCATACATAGATGCTAGTGGAGCTTCGCCAAACATGGTTGGCTCCGGCATGAACTGTCTACCAACCCTGTCTCTTGTTTGGAAATGACCCAAGGAAAGTCTGATTCGGGTCAGGAGAAGACTTAGAGCTGACAGTGGATCACAAATGCATGTGTCAACCCACATGACTAGAATCTATCACATGTGTATGAAACTGTATTCCAGTATCTGTTTTTTGCCACCTGTCTATCTTCCATCTCCTCCACAAATATCTGTTTTCCACCTGATGTTAGCAGACAGTTATGAAAGGGTGAGGTGACAAGATGGAGCAGGGCGGGTCTGTGTTTTTCATGGTGCTAAGAAACGAGGACCTCTGTTAACAATGTGAGATTTTTTTTTTTTTACCTCTCCGCCTCTTAGATATTCCTTTTCCTCCTGCTCTCTCTTCATATAAGCATTCACTCTGAGTTGGGGGCAAGTGAAATGTGGTTAAAGAAACTGCACTACAGCTTTTGCTACATGTGGTTATAGGGATAAATCGTCTCTGTTAAACAATTTCTTCCACAGTTTCTTTCCTTTGGCAATACCGTCTCTCCTTTCTCTGGACTTCAGTCTTGAAGATTTTAAAGTTTTGGACTTATTTCTACAAGAGCTCAAACTGAGTAAACTTTTAACAATGCAGATGCCAGCGATATGGATCACGTTCATTTGTCTGTGTGGCACAGTTTTTTGTGGACACAACTCTTTACACAACATGGATTTATACTTGGAAACCTCTTCTGAGTCACATGAATTAGAAACGGCAGCCGTTCAACAAACAGAAGTTGATAGAGTGACCTCACTAGATACATATGCTTCGAGTCGAACTCTCCCGGCAGGTACGTTTATTTTTGATTCTTTCAAGAGCTGCCTGTTTATGTCTGCATGATCTGACTAATACATGTTTTAAAAACTAAAATAGCTTGACATTATTTACCATAGATTGTAGAGTGAATTTATTTTTCTTATGTCTTGAATTTGTTTGTTTGGTCTGCTTTATGACTGGTGAAGAGGAGAATGGGATTGAGCATCTCCAGATGGAGGCAGGGCAGCAGAGGGAGCATCAAGGAGCCGATTTTAGGACGCTGGAGGCCAGACAAAGGAGAGGTGTCTGGTGGATGAGGAAGCATGCAAACGCAGTGGAAGCCAGTGCCTATAGAATAGTATGAAACTTTACTAGTATTGACACATTATTATCCTGGTTAAATAAAGGTAAAATAAAAAATAATGTATATCTTCCATGTGGGCAGTTTGTTTAAACATATTACACCTCTATTGTATGCTGCTTTGCTCCTTTGTTGAATCATTTGAGTGACTTGAGTAATTGCAGGCAGGGCTGGGGGAGCCTCTGACGGGCTGGAAGAAGCGCGGGAAAGGAGAGAAGGAGACCAGCACCCTCATGACTGAACTGAAGGAGCTCCATGATGAGAAGCAACGACTGATGGATCAAGGGAATGCAGGAGAGGGAGAGGAGGAGGAGGAGGAGGAGGAAGAAGAAGAGGAGGAAGAAGAAGATGATGACGATGATGATGATGATGACGATGATGACGATGATGACGATGATGATGAGGAGGTTTGATTTTGTATTAATTATATTGTTTTGCTTTTTCCCTTTGAATAATCCATGAAAATAGTTTTCTTGCTGTAATTTCTTTCTTAAATCTTCTGCATCAGGAAGAAGAAGAAGAGGAGGAGGAGGAGGAAGAAGAAGAGGAGGAGGAAGAAGAGGAGGAGGAGGAAGAAGAAGAGGCAACGGAGATCCCCAGCAATCAAACAGAAACATACTCCACTTTTACAGAGTCTCCTCTTAGAGAGTGTCAGACTGCTGACAGAGAAATCAGCTGCAGGGGCGTCGGCATGACTCACCTGCCAATCATCCACAACCTGCTGGCCACCAATCTGGACATGGCAGGTGTGTGTGTGGGTGTGTGTGTCTGTGTGTGTCTGTGTGTGTATGTGTTTTTGATGGATGGTACAGAATAGAAGAGCTGTGATATTGATCACATATGAAATGGTTAATTATTAAGTAATATTATTTATTAAGTAGTCCAGTTGCTCTAAGTACAACGTTGATGCCATTAGCCATTTTATTTTATCTTTTGAAAAATCACTTGTCCAATCAGTAATACAAATGATTTAGCAAGAAACAAATAATTAAGTTTAAAATAAAAGCTATAAAAGTTATTTAAAATACATCAAAACAAAAGTTTGTGCACAGATTAATCTACATGACATGACCTGTGAGAGAATTGAGTGTGAGATGCTATGTCGTATACAACCACTACATGTGCCACATCATATATCTTACTATGTGATTTGTCTTTAAAGAGAACAACATCAGAATCATCACCCCACAAGATTTCTCTGGCGTGCCAAACCTGGACACGCTGGACCTGAGTAAAAACAAACTGGATGATGAGTCGTTGAGCAGTAACCCGCTGTCTGTGAGTAACACCTCTCTTATTCACTGTCATTTTCCACAATCCAGTCTTATACTCATCTGCCAACACATCTATAAAGCGTGTATGTCTAATCATGCTTGAATACAAAAATCTCACTTGCTACATTATGGTGCTACTGGGCGATACCTGCTCTTGCTTAACAGCTATTTTCTGAATTGTATGAGTTATAGTTTTGTGTCAAATTGATGCCGCCACAACCAGATCCATCCATCAAACTTTAATACTTCTGCAGTGCTATCAGTCTCAGACCTGAAGCACCAGTCCAGCCTGCTTTACCTTCTGCTATGTGAGTGTTACAACTGTAGTTTTTCCATTGAATGAACATACTTACTGTCTTCAACTAAGGGAGTGTTACACATTTAAAAAATAGGAGCGGCATAGCCTATGGGCATAGCCAACCAGTCATGTTCAATGTAGGTACTCAGTTCGTGTTTTAGTTTTCTTCATGAAGCAATATATCAAATCAATCAACACTTTTCTGATTGCCAAGTGCCTGAAAAAGTTTATTTTATGCCAAGATAGGGAAAATAAATGTCACATTTGTATTTACAAATAGCTTTAATTATATTTTAAAAGCTATATTTTAAGCGGAACTGCAGTTTTTACTTTTTGACATTTCCACTAGGGGTTAGATTCACAGATTAAATCAACATTATTTTAGACACAGAAGTGAACATGTATTTAATGTGAACCACCAACATGGATATAAAGCAGAAAAACACAGTATTAAAAGAATGGCCGCTGCAGTAAAGCTCTGCAGCAATTATTTTCCTTTCACAGGTGGTAAAGGTAGAATTGTTCTGATAATGACACAAAAAGCTCCCTCTTGTGGACAATCTGCATTTTGCTAAACGTGAATGAATGACTTTCTGAGTAACAAAACAGTTAAAAACGTAACTTTGCATCTAATTAAAATAAAAAGCAGGCTGTATCCTGTATCCTGTATCATTACAGTAATAAAAGAGCACGGAAAATGGCATTAATCCTTTTCTAAGAATAACCTCGGGTCTAACCTCTAAATGACCACAGGCCGAGCTCAGATCCTGACCACACCGAGGCAGCCCACCACACTCTGACCAATCATCTCACGCTAACATCAGCGCACTCTCACAGCATTGGCTGGACAGACCTGTTGGGAAATAGCTGCAGCCAATAATGTGGAGAATAAAAGCAAATTATTTTTGGATGCAATCTTTTTTTCTTCTTGATTTTTCTGCTCACGTAACAGTAATGACAGAGGACTGATGGACTGGCTTGAGGGATGCTGCAAAAAGATTCAGTCCACTGCTTTTAGTTGACACACATCTACCACAGTGGCTTTCACTGAGGAACCGCAGAGAGCGGCTTTACTAAAAATACAACATGATAGATGACATAAAAGAGACTCACAGATTTGGTCTGTTTCTGTGAACTCTGGGATTGTGTCCTTCTCGGCAAATCGGGATAGAAAATTATGGATTTTGAAGACAAATATATATTTTGTTTGTTGTATCTTTCTGACCCCTTTTTTGTTGTTGCTGCGTGTCATGCAGGACTTGACCTTTCTGAAGAAGCTGAACCTAGATGGCAACAAGCTAACCAGGATCCCAGTGCTGCCTCCATCTCTGGAGCAGCTCAGGATCAACAACAACCAGCTCAGTACACTCACCCCTCACTGTTTCAAAGGTATAGGATTGGTTTTTGTGTCTCTTTTAATGGAACAGGAACATATTTGATGACAATAATATAACTTAATATTCCTCTCTAGGTTTGACAAACCTGTTGATTCTGGAGCTGGAGGAAAACATCCTCCATGAAGGCAGTGTGTCGCCGCTTACTTTCCGGCCACTACAGAGACTTCTGGACCTCCAGTTGGACAACAACCGCTTCCGTTCCCTTCCTCTGGGCCTTCCTCCCTCTCTGCAGGTGCAATAATATCACTTAACTGTAAATCCTCCTTAAAATATGTTAAGATTAGCCAAACGAGGCACCTGGGATTAAGACTTGTGCTCATGGTAGAAACTGACACAGGAATAACTGTCCCAAATGACACATCCTTGTCATTATGTGTGTTCTTTATTGTAGGAGCTGGAGATAAATGCAAATCAGATTGAGGAGGTGACAAAGGAGGCACTGAGAGGCTGTGTCCATCTGAGAGTGCTGGACATGAGTCACAACCTGCTGCATGAGCAAGGCATCGCTACCAAGGCCTGGTCCCGTCTCAAGTACGTCTGTCCATCCTGAGCTTTTGATTTTTAACAATAATGCTCTGCAGTTTCTCCATCAGCCACAAGAGGGTGGACTGGTGTTGTTTGGGATTCACTTCATAACTCTTTTGTTATCAATGTTGTTGTCTAAGCAGTTATCAGTGAATGGGTTTATTATTTAAAAGATTTAAAATAACCATTTCCATCACATTTTTATACACGTTTTAACACGTGTACAGGAGACATCTACAATAATTCCCCTGCCCCTCCCTCTCCACCCCACACTCAGAGATCATCTAGATATATATATATAATTAAACAAATAAAGTAGATTACACACTGCTACATCAAAGAGAAAACAACGCTACACAAAAAACAGGTAATGACAATAAGTAGTCTGCAAGACTGTGGAAAACCGACAAACAAACAGCTTCAGCATTGTACTATTGTCCTACAATAAAATACAAAATAGGCTACAACAGATTTAAGCCAAGGGGTATCTGCGTTTTTTACACTGGTTAGATCATTAAAGTATATCAGTTATTTAAATTCCTACAACTTGGGATGTAAAAATGATCATGATCAGTACTTATGATTTATGTGGCTGAGGTTTTGACTGGGTTCACACACACACACACACACACACACACACACACACACACACACACACACACACACACACACACACACACACACACACACACACACACACACATCACAGAAGTTATGATAGCTGACCTTGTGTACTCGGATGAGCAGGCGTGTGAGGGAGAGCTTGAGGGCAACTGTGTGTCTGTTTGTGTATGTATGTCTCAATGTGTGTCTATGGTGGTGTGTGTGTCTGTTGTTTAAATATAGTGAATTCCTGTGGGCTTTTCTCCTTGCTCCCTGGGATCCTTGTGAACCACAGTGGGAGCTTCAGGGAAAAGTGAGTGAAAAAAGAAAATTGTTAAAGAAAGACAGGAACTGGAGAGACTTGTGCAGACTGGAAGATTTATTTAAGAGAGAAAATGTGAAATTGGGAGAATATATTTAGAGGAAGTTTAGCTGAAGAAAGAACGAGATCTGGAACACAAATGGATACAGTAAAAAACCATACCAGAGAGATGACGTGACTAGGCAGCACTCTGAACCTTCGCTTGACTTGTGACTCGAATGTATTTGACATCTGACATTTGACCTCATTAGTCCTACCATTGGCTCTGCAGGCTTAAGAGCTGGTCATTAATTTAAAAAGCTTCCCTGAGCAGAGACAAGTGAGTTGGAACACATGTAACTTGACCTGAACTCCAATGACACAGCAGGAGCAGAAACTTTAAAGGGCAACGGTCATTACCTGAGTGGCATTAAACCATATTCCTCCCGTGGTTGGATACTATTTCATTATGTACACATAATGATTACAAAAGCTTGTGGAGAATATATTCAGCTCTGTAGAAGTGCGAAGATAAATATACAGAGAGCGATAAAGACGCAATGAGAAGTAAATTGTTAAAGATAAAATAAACTGCAGTGTGCTGGTTCTGGTTAGTGGGGCGCCTCTGTTCCATGTCACACACTCACTGAGTGTTATTGTTGCCTCCTGATGAGGTTCAGGGATTGGACCCGTGCAGCCTCGGAGGTACCCGTGGAGGTTGCCTGATGTTGATCTGGAGAGTGCAGTTTGTACCTGGGATTAGTTTCAGGCAGGATGGGCTGACTGTCAGCATCTCTGCTCATTATCTGCCTATTAAACATATCTCATCTATGGTCAGTACTGGGTTTGAATGCATTTATTAAAGCAGAAGTGTTCCGATTTTCTATTTCTGAGATCCCTTTTTTTAAACTCAGTAAATGAATCCCAGTTCTGTCTTAATTTTGTGTTCCTCTGTGTGTTTACAAAGGCTTCCAGTGTGTGACCATTGTGTAAGAATATGCACTTGCTTTTTTTTTAAAAATTAAAAAATGTGTGAACAGATTGAATATCAAATCAATATGTTTGCAGATATAATATATAATAGTGCATAGACACTCGATAGACTACAACATGGAAATATTAATTACATATCAAAAAGTTATTAATAATCATTACATCTCACAATATACGTTAATTTAGCTCTCGCGGACCATTTTGATAGTAAGAAGAGTACTTTCGGTTTTAATACTTTAAGTACGTTTTGCTGATAATATATCTGTACTCTATGATGCCACCTTTAGGGAACAACTAGCACATGTAAAAACACACACACAGACGCAGACACAGATAAGGCTGTTTGCCACCTTCTCCCGGCTCTTTATGAACCTGTCGGCTCAAATCACAGTCTCAAATGCCTCCATATCTTCTCCTCAAGTCAATCAAAATGTACCAGTCATCACCTCCCTGCTGCCAGGTGACAGCCTCACTCCAACTCCACATCTTCACTGACAGAACCAAAGCATGTTTTCAATTTCTTCCTCTCATGAAAGCTGCACAACATTTTTCCAAAAAGGTTACGTCATGGGTAATATGTTTTCAATTGCAGTTTTTATTAACGCTGTCAAACATTTTTATTGGTAAGATTTTCACAATGTTGATTGTCTGCTTAAATGACGTAATACTTTATGATGTTCTATAGCTCAATATAATAGACTTGTAAATGTGTCATCAGCTTTAAAGTTATCTAGTAAAACTTGACCACAGTATTAATTAAAAAGTGACACAGAGGTGATGTCTTATCTAATTTTATTTTGAGTTAAAACAGATTGTGTTGCTGGCTGATCAGATGATAACTTCAACTGTTAGTTATGTTTCTATTAGTTCTGTGATTTTGACTGCGAAGACCTTTGCGCACATGTATCATCGCTGATGATACATGTAAGCACAGGTTCTGGCCACAAAGATGCTTGTTATGTTATAAACTTGACAGGACTCGTAACCAAAGCTATTTTATCTTCGCACCATCACAAATTGGATTCTTAAAAAGGTTGGACAAATAGAGAAACAATAAGCTCACAATCACACACAACCACTAAAAACAAGAAAACTATCTAAAGTGAAAACCTTTTGAGTTTGATTTAGGTTTTGTATTACTTTAAATTGGTTCTTCTTTGGTTACAAACAACATGGCAGAGTTTTCAGTCTGAAAAAGTAAGTAGACCACATACAAATACTGTTGGATGGGCAGTCCTCATTGTGTTCCAATGCAGTAAATCATTAAGGTAGTTTTCTGTTTAAATAAATCCATATGTTCTTTTTGGTGTACTGTATGTATCAGTTTACCAGTATGTTCATAATTAGGTGCACACAGAAGCCTGCGCTATAATGACTTGATGTAGCTGAAGGCATGTCGGCTATCATCCATCCATCAATTCTTTATTTTCAAAGCCTTGTTCTCTTTATCCTGCATGGCACAGTTACTCTGCCGGATACATTACCTTCTCTAGATAGGTTGCCAAAGTGCGTAATCCGGCTTGTGTAGTGCTGGCAGGTTGGACTCAGATGGAAGTGTGTAAATAAGTAGTGTACTCCTGCTTCTTTATTGTGCTGGTTCCCATTAGAACCCAATAACCTGAGGAGGAGCAGAGGACAGCTTGATTACTCCTGGCCATGCTTTTCAGAAAAACATTGATCCACAACCATTTGGTTATGTGTAATTGGTTCGTGCCTCTCTGTAAATGTTTTAGAAGTGAAGTCATGTTGTATTCTTGTAGACAGAGTGCATGTGTGTCCCTATTTGCTAGTATATAATATATACTAGCAAACAGGGACACACTTATTTGCTAGTATATAATAGCAAATAGGGACACGTATTGTTTTTGAATTAGCCTTTTTAAATTGACACATTTTATAAACATAATATTGGCGTATCGCTGTGTCTGGAAGCATTAGGGTTATTTTCTTCAATTATTTTGCATGCGCAAGGAGGTGTGTGTGTGTATGTATGTTGGTGTGTGTGTGTGCGTACATAGGTGCCAGTGGGTGGTGTGTGTCCCTCTGCTCATTAATACCATGTGGAGCTAAGTAGCAGTATACTGCTGTTGAGCTTCCTGGCTAGATTTAGAAAATAAATCGGCAGCACACAGCTGGTCTGAACTGGTACTGAGAAGCTTGTATAGTGATATATCTTCAGGGTTCAAATATCAAGCAGAAACCACATTTTACAGCAATCCATGAGTGACAAAATGCGTATAGGTTAATCAGAAAGCCTCCCAGGTGTTCAGTGAGCGTTGGCTTGTGTATTTTGAGTTAAATCTGTCACTTTGCTCCCTGTTTGTTTTCAGTAAAACATTTATAGTGGTTTTAACGTGACTCCTTATTACACCGCTGTTAAGCAGAAAACCATGTAAACACGGTCAGGTTTCATAAGGTCTATGGTTGTTTGACTACTGAGGGCCTCATGCTAACCATGACCTTTCCTGTGATACTGACAAATGATCAGAAGTTGCTTCATGTACCAACATTTTGATTGATTTAGGGATTTTAACCCCCTTCTCATTGACACACGCCATCCATCTCATGAAAATAAAATCCCCACAAAAACAGCAGTGATTAATGTAACTTGGGAGCTGTAAAGTTCAAGGGAGCCAAGTTAATGCAAGGGTCTTACTGTAAGTCACCTTTACGAGGAGCAGAAATGCTGAGGCACCAAAATATCAGACAGATGCCAGTCCAAGCGTCTTCCTCATCCATTACCCTTCACTCTCTCTCTCCTCATTGGTCCCCATTTCATTTCTCTGTGTAGTCATTGGCTGGCCACCTCAGAGTGTTCTGAGACCATTGGCTGTTCAGTGTGGTCTATGAATGGCAGAAGAACAGGAAATGAGGTTCCTATCCTGCAGTGAGCCGTGCTGTAAACTCACAACAGCTGTGTTGGATCTTTCTGCAAAAACACTGAACCCCTGTACTGCATCTTCCCCTCGAAATCTGGTCCTGTTTTAATACAGTCTTTCATTCTCTTTCCCGCAAACCAACATTTTCATACCCCTTCTGCACCTCTCAGCCACAAATTCCCCCTCAAATGACCACATTCTCTCACATTGTACCCCCCAGAGCCCATTATTTCCCCCCCTGTTGCCCCCCAGGATTCCCCGGCAGCCTTGCCTCCCACTCTGCAATCCTGACTCCCTTTCTCCCCCCTACAGCGCTATGCAGGAGTCCTGTAACTATACAATGTGAAGCCTGCAGTTAAACGCCGTGGAATAAGAGTGGAAGTGGGCCTCCATTATCATATCAAGTCTAGAGTCTTGTAAAACATGCTCCTGATGTTAAGCAGGTGAAATGATACCCATGATCACAATCTTAGTTTAGCGTTTCGGCATGTGAAAATGTGTTGCTCAGCACTTAACACAATGTAAAGCAGAGGTTGATGTGAATGTTGGACACATTTAAATGTTTATTTGTATATCACTTTTTCTTAATGATATAACAAAGTGCTTCACAAAAATGGCATGGCAATCCCTTCACAAATGTCTACATCATGGTGGCTCTGAAAGAAAACTTGGGGATCAACAAAGTCTACAGGATACATCATCAGGGGACCATGAATGAACCACATGTTTGGTCAATCCAAAGCTGGGACCTAACTTCTGCGAAACATGAATATCTAGTATGTCAACAATTTCAAGATAACCCAGTTGTTGAGATATTTCAGTCGAGACCTAAGAAGTGGACTAAGCAAAAGTCCAACAGACTGACATTATAATTATCATTTTAATGTGACGGTCTTCTTGTAGATATCTCACAGAAATTCATGATCCTTGTGTTTTTCTCTCAGCACCCTGGAGTCCTTGGACCTGTCCTACAACCGGTTCACCTCTGTCCCGATGAATCTGCCACGCCGTCTCCAGAAACTGTCCCTCCAACACAACAACATCAGTCACATCACCGCCTTCACCTTCCGTCACATGCGGTCGAGCCTACAGTCCCTCCGTCTATCTCACAATGCCTTGAGCAATGAGGGCTTAGAGCGGGTCTCTCTTGTTGGAGCGTACCGCTCACTGGGTGAGCTCCTGCTGGACAACAACCATCTGAGTCAAATCCCTCGCTGCATTCGCCAGTTTAAGAACCTGAAGTTGCTGAAACTAGACAACAACCAAATCAGGTAGAGTCACATTTTGTATACATTTGAATGAGTCTAATGTGTTTGTCACAATGCAGGGATAAGCCAAATGCTTGTTTGTTCCCCAATCCTGTCCTAACAACATTAGCTCTGCTTATGCAGCTCCCTTTGGAAAAGACTCTAAGGAGCTTGGCAAAAAGCAAAGAAAGATATCATGGCACATTCAGTGTCATTTATTCAAGCCAACAGTTTGACATCTTCATCAGCATAAAGATGAAGACAATGACTATTGTTGCCAAAAATATTTCTTTCTGTCTGCTAACTTTACAAGACCCTGTGTCCCCTTTGATCTAATGTAGTAACACAAAGGCTCTTGTAGAACTCAAAAGACTTATTGTGCATTTTATATGGGGAGACTAACAAAATCACCAAGCGTGGAAGGAAAGTCCTATGTAAAAACTTTAAAGTACGTATGTTGTGGTTGCAGGCTGGTGAGGAAGTGGGGAGTGTGCCACCCTGGTAATGCTGGCTCCACCTTGGCTTCCATCCACTTGGAAAACAATCTGCTGGAGGTGGAGAAGATCCCCCCAAATGCCTTCTCCTGTCTCTCGGATGCTCAGGGACTGGTCCTCTATCCACAAAAGGGGCACTCGTATCACAAATAGGCTGCAAAGTTGGACAAACTAAGATGGACAGATTCCCAAATACATGTACATGCATAATCATGGCATACAGCCACTCAATATTTCTGTAGGCAGGGTCTACAGAAAAATATCTCTATCATGTAGTTTACTTCAGTCAGTGCTATCATGTTATTGTCCCAAAACCTGTCTTTCTCTTTCACTTCTCACCTTTGATTAGGAGAATAACAGTGATGTGTTTGTATGTAATTTATACAGTAATGGAAAGAATCATTATGTAAAAGGTCAATACATGACGGTTGTTTCCAGATCTGCTCCAAACACCGGCCTATATCTGTCAATTCATTCAAGTAAGTGACACCTTTGAGGAAATGGAGAAAAGCTTAACCTAGTCTCAGTCTGGGGCTTGCAGGTGGAGCCTTTAGTCAGGTAATGTAGAAACAATGTGAGTGTGTTTTGATTTGGGACACAGAGGGGTCAAATCTTGGGACTGCAGCACGGGGGTCACTGAGAGAAAGTTAAAATATCTGGTGACACAGTGTGAACCTAAGGGGCCCATTAGGAAAGAAAATATAAACATCACGCAGGTTTCCTATCACCAGATGATTTCCAACATAAACATCCACCACCAGCCGCTCAGCAAAAACACATAAAGTCACTCTGACTGTGGGGGGGTGCGGGGGGGGGCCTCAGTTGGGGCCTACAAATGTGTAGGAGTGTGTACAGTAATTGGGGGGTGAACATATGTGTTCATGAGAAGACTGGGGCTGCACCTTATTTGGGTTAGCAGTAGGGTAGATGGTAAAAAAAGGGGAGGAACATGCTTATCTAAGGCACAGAGTAAAACAAGCTCACTTTGAGGCACAATAAAGCGATTGTTCTTAGAAAGTCTTTAAGCCGATCAGTTAAACATGAGAAAAGGAGCAGTTCACGTGTATTTAGGTCCAATAGGATGTGGCTGGAAGACAGAAACAGAGAGCTGGAGCACATCGACAGATCTTTTGGGAACTAAAGCCACTGAAGCTGTCGTCCTGCCAACCTTGTTGACAAAGTGACTTCCCGGACCACAATGTTCTCTCCTTCTCCAACTTGGTGTCTATCGCCACATATCTCACTTTCCATCTTCTCCTGTTTATCCCTCATCCTCTTGCACAGTAAAGTACAATGCCCCATTCTTCTGTCTCAGCTATGATCTCGGCTCCTTGAGTCTTGCGGTGTGAATGAGAGCCATGTCTGTTACATTTCTGTATTTTAGATTGCCTTAACATAACAGAACATAAGAGCCAAAAGAAAAAGACAAACCCTGTTGCACTCTCCGTTATTTTTTTTATGACATTAAGATGCCCGTTATTCACAATGTAGTGAGCTGCTTTACACCAAATCCTGATAAAACAAACAAATCTGTATTTGTGGTCTCACCCGCAGATACAGAATATCTTTTATGAAGGCTGATGGAAGTGCACTAGTGTCTTTCATTTTTTAATCCACTCGTGCAAAGACACACTTAACAGTATGTCACTTAGAGTAATGGATATAATTAAAATTATAAAATGTTGTACTCTGTGTACAAAGTCGTAATTTACAGGCTGCGTTGACTATCTGGCTCCAGGTATACGTTTTCAGCAGAGAGCAAGGCCTCTGAGGCTCTAAATGAAGAACAGAAGGTCCCCTGCAGACGCTAGAGTTACACACTCAGAGGAAGAAAGGGAGGGCAGGAGGGAGGGAGAGATCAACAGTTAATAAACAAGAGAGAAAACAAAGCTGGGTTATTGAGAGGCAAACAGCTGACAGTCATCAAGGTTATGAGAGCACATGCATGGTTTGAATGTGTAATATAAACACACACAGAAACACTTTTATACTTTTCACTCTCAGCCTGGGCGTGTAATCACATGTTAGATTTCTGCTTTCAGTCTTGTGCATGTGGTGCAGTCTCCATTCTCCATAATTGTACAGTCATTTAGCAAACAGCACATTACTGTCTAAGAAACTACACATTCGCATTTATACTGCAGTTCCAGCAGAGACGATCAAAACTGCATCACTTGTCTTTCTGCAGTTTCCCGTCTTTGTAGTCCTGAACAGATGAATGATCCAGCCTTGATCCTAAATCTTTAAACCTCCTCTCCACAGCTATTTCAGATGGGGTGTTTTGTCAAATTTGACAAGCTTGCCACTTCAGCACAATCCATCATAGCACATGTGACACGACTAAACTGTTCAACTGACGTCTCATCACACCCAAAGGATGTTTCGAGTCCGGTGAAGCTGAGGCCAGAGCCTGAGAGGTTGACTGTACTGCAGTGTTTAGCTTTTTCTTCTCCCATTCTCTGTCTGTCCAACCAGGACACAGCAGCTTCCTCTGTTATTGGAGGATGTCTGGCTGATTTAATCAAAAGTACACACACAGTGAAAAGCAACAAAAAAGGTATTTTCCTGACTTAGGTCGGCGTCAGACATTAGCAGAGAAAGTGAGGAAAGGAGAAAGCTGGAGGGTGGAAGAGTGAGGACAGTCTCTTTGCTATAGCATGAGATTGGGTTCCAGTGTTAAGGGTCAACTATTTGGGGTCAACAAGAATGTGCTTACTGCAGTGCAAGAGAACGAACCGCTCGGCCATCAGCCTGATGTGCTCATCCTTGATAGCCAGCAACATTAATGACTATGAAGTACACTTTTATTGGGCTTATATCCAAAACCCCAGAAACAACACTATGGAGCATTTGGTTTCTTGCCTCTCTCTTGCACTCACTCTGAAGCAGCACCTAACCAAGAGCTCACAAGTGGGTGTGCTAGAGACACGTTAGCTGAACACTTGTAGGACTAAAAAGAGTTTAATTTAGATGCCAAGCCCTCCAGCTATAGACCAACACCATAATCAAGTGAACCACAGCGAGAGAGAGAGAGAGACGGGCAGACAGAGAAATGAAGAGTGAGAAATGGAGGGAAAGACTAAATCTACTAAATGAGGGCGAGAGGAAGCAGACTCAGTGAGAGGAGGAATGTTATCTGCAAAGGCCTTTATCAAAACTCTGTCTCCTGCCAACACCCCTGCAGGGCGTTGATCTGGTGGGCATGCCTTTTCCGCCACTGTGGATACTGCACTCTTTGAGAGAAAGAATGGCATATAACCGAACAAAACAACATGCAGGATTTCCAGTGGTCTCTTGTATTTATATAAATAATGAGGAAAAATATTAGGATTTGATGCTCAAGGTACTGAAGCAGCAGAGCTTCAGCAGAGTATAACTGTTCAAGTCTGTGAGGCAGACTTTGTGCAGGGTCGGAAAAGTTCCCAGATGGTGAGGCTTGCCAACCTTGCTCCCTCACTCTGGGTGTTGGCAATATGGAGAGGAAATCAGAGAGTTAGTGAGAAAGAAACACTTTATCCTGCCAAAACAACATTTAATAGAAAACCGTGAGAAGATGCAAAAATGATGTTTTATAATCACAGTATTTTTGGTGGAGCTGGGTGGTGTTCCCCCTCTGTGTTGTGACATTAAATAGTGGCTGGTTAAAAAAAACTTACTCTGCAAACAGAATAATACAACATCCAGCAATATGAGCCAGAAATATCCAGTTTGAGCTTCCACAGAAGTATAAAAGCTAAAACTTCCCAGAAAGCATGACATGGGATTTCCCTGGAATATCTTCACAGACCAACAATGTAATACAATTACGATGAATATATGAAATATAAGATAGAAAGAAATAGTGAAAGATAGATAGAAAACCGGTTTTCCTCTTCACAAACATACATGTCTGTTGCTCTTTACAGGGCCACAGTAACGTTGCTCTGCGTCTCCATGGTGCCATGTGTTAGCACATGTTTTGCTACAATTACTTAAGGGCTAAAATTACGATGTCTTTCATCTAAATTGCCTTCAAAAGCAATTTGTCTTCAAAAGCAATTAAACATGGCAGTTACTCAGACACACAGTTGAAATACAGTGCACTCTCTGTCCTTATTTCCTTACTAGACACCACCATGTTATCACTGGACATGTTTTTTTATATAGTTATCCAGACTGTGTACAGAAATAACAGGAACCCCAAGGAATCTAAAATTGTTATAGTTGTAATAATATATCTTACCTAAAATCAATCACATCATATTTGCATGATTTTACTTTAATAATAAAATCATAAAAATCGAATTAATGATTATAGGAGTAATATTGAATAACACAATTCGTCCTGTACCACTGTATAGAAGTGCTGCACTCAGGAATCTTTCCCTCCACACACCCCCCTCCCTCCTCCTCCCCCGTCTCTTTCCTCAATCCAAAAAAGGGGAGAAAGGAGGCTGGCTCCTTAACTTTATGGGCTTGACCCCCCCTGCTCCCAGTCATTTCCTCGGTTGGGACCGGAGCGAGCACACACGGTGACGGTCCTTAGTGACGGAGGAGCTGCGGCTGGATGCACGAGGACCACAGAGAGACACAGCAAATATCCCTCAATGTGATGAGAATATAAGACTCTAGGATAAACTGACGCACAGAAGGAGACACCTTGATTTTTTGGGGGACTTAATATCGTGTTTTTGATTCACAAGGTAGGGGTGATGGGACTTTTAAAATTATGTAATGTGTTATTCAGTCTATTAATATGCCACTTTTTTCTCCAGAGACTGAATTTCACTTGACAATATAATAATAATAGGACAAGTAGCCTATGCCTACTGTGCCTTCATGTTAGTTTATTTTAATACACAGCACTTTGAAGTATTAGATTTAACCTTACCTAATGCATGTTGTTATGTGTTCACATTTTGTATACTTTGCTAAGATTCATGTCGCCAACTTTTATACTTTCAGTTAAAGTTCTCACAGTGTTTGTAGTGTGTAGCTACTTGGGTAGGTTATTTTATTTATTTTCCTCCTCACGATTATTATATTTCAAATACTATCCACATCATATAATACAACCTGTTGCATAGGGCTTTTGATGCTGTAGTTATCCGATCAGCTGTTACTCCTGAGTTACAGCAGATGGCGCAGCCAGTCTCAGCAGAGCGCTCACGGTGAGCGGTCATTAGTGGCAGCAGAGAGGATAATGAAGCAACACTTTTTCTTTCCACTCACTTTATCCTCTAATCAACGCGACCCTATTCTCTCTTATCAGACTGTAGATTTATGGGCTCTATAAAGTCCATCCCTGCATCATCATTTAAGGAGAATAATTATAGTGAAACGTGCCAATCAAGTAAATAGCTCCTTCTGGTTCTCATCTGCGCTACCCTAATATTTAGGCTCTGTGTACACAGCATTCCGATTTTGAATTATGTCTGGGAATTTGAGAAACGTTATTTGCCAGGGAGATAATTACAGCTGCTGTGTTTTTGTGTTCACTAATATAAGGCAAACAAACAAGCATGTTATTGACTCTCTCTTTTCCCATTACTCTCCTGTGCTGATGAGTTCATGAGCAGCATTTGTCAACTACCGTTAGAGTGCATAACTGAGTCACCTTACTGTAAAAAGACATAGCAAACAATGTCTGACTGTCGAGTGAAAATGATGGTGTACATCTGTCTGTTTCCGGACTTTCCATCCTGCCTGCCTATTAGCCAGGCTGTGGGTTGACCACCTACACCTGCCTGTCTGTCTGTCTACAGTAACTACCTGTGTGTCATCACAGTTTGGTCCAAGTTTAAACTTAATTATTTCTCTGTATCTTCATTGATCAGTTTTCCTTCACTTCTATAATGTTATATTGTGTCCTATTTGAGCTCTGCCTCTGTTTTGACAATAAAATGTGTGTGCTTTTTGGTAAGTTAAAACATAATGTTTACAGTGTCTATTCAAAGCCCACTTATAACTTGCACACACTTAAAAATGCTGCACATTATTTCAATGGGACTCATCTGTCCATATGGCATGGATCCTCAGGTCAATTGTCTTATTTGGCAATTTTTTCGCTTGCCTCTCTGTTCTGCTCTGGGTTGGACTTGTCTCTGCGGTGTTGAGCAGCTAGCTACCACATCCAAGCATGGCGGCATCAGAGAAGCTGCCAAACAGTTCCTTTTTTAGGCAAAGCAGTCACCAAATTACAGCCGCTGGGGCAGTTAACTCCACCCGAACGCTCCTATGGACCCGCCTAGCACCAACAGCCTGTGTGTGTGTGTGTGTGTGTGTGTGTGTGTGTGTGTGTGTGTGTGTGTGTGTGTCATGAGCAAGTGAGGGAGTTCATCCAAATGACCAGATCACTTTCGAGATGGACTTAAATTCTGTGACCAAAATACAATAATAGTTTTCATGTATGGGAAGGTCTATGTGTGTGTGTGTGTGTGTGTGTGTGTGTGTGTGTGTGTGTGTGTGTGTGTGTGTGTGTGTGTGTGTGTGTGTGTGTGTGTGTGTGTCATGAGCAAGTGAGGGAGTTCATCCAAATGACCAGATCACTTTCGAGATGGATTTAAATTCTGTGACCAAAATACAATAATAGTTTTCATGTATGGGAAGGTCTATGTGTGTGTGTGTGTGTGTGTGTGTGTGTGTGTGTGTGTGTGTGTGTGTGTGTGTGTGTGTGTCATGAGCAAGTGAGGGAGTTCATCCAAATGACCAGATCACTTTCGAGATGGACTTAAATTCTGTGACCAAAATACAATAATAGTTTTCATGTATGGGAAGGTCTATGTGTGTGTGTGTGTGTGTGTGTGTGTGTGTGTGTGTGTGTGTGTGTGTGTGTGTGTGTGTGTGTGTGTGTGTGTGTGTGTGTGTGGGCAGGCAGAAACTTGCAATTTTCATAAGCAAACATTTTTGTGATTTTCTTTTTCTTTGTATTGTGTTTTCTTAGTTTATTTCAGCTTGGATCAAGTTCAGAAGAACATGATGGGTGAGGACAAAAATAGTAAACACTTGAAAACAAATAAACATCCCATGGAGTGACCCCATCACCACCAATATAAGATTGTATTTTATGCAACACAATACGAAGACTTTTCAAATGTAGTTGTGCTCAGTCAGCACTGGGATCACTTTGTGCTTCCTGTGATGTTAAACTGCACTGAGTGTTGACGTGGCGGCTGCCAATATACCACTGTTGTTGTGCCAGCTGGCACTTTTGTCGTGCTCTCTGCCCCACCTTAACTCTTCTCTGCCAATGCAGTCGAAGGAGCAGAACTAATGTGTTCCTGAGTATGAATACACGGATAGAACGAGCCAGCATTTTATGTCTTGATCGATATTGTAAGGCTTAATGGATTTTGGCCTCTGTGGCTCATGGAGTTACCAAATGGTTTGACATTTGCTTCAGACAGCAGCTGTGAATAAAACGTGCCGTGATAAAAGGGCTTTTAATGATTTTACAGTAAAAAAACTTTCTCTGGAGAGAAAAAGGTGGCAGCTCTTCATGTGAGGCAAAATAAAGTCGGGTTGTGTTTATGACTGTGTGGGAGGTTATAGTGAGTTCATGGGAGACCAAACACAGTGTGTTTTATCTTTAGATGATTGTTCTTGGCAACACAAAGAGCATAGTTTAAATATATGTTTGTTTAGCTTGACATGGGCAAAGGCTGCCTTGTGGGAACTCTAGTGTCATTGTGCTGCATGCGAGGGCTGACAGGTACCCAGCACTTGATGGATAGTGCATATAGGAAATGTAAAGCTAATGTCAGTCGCGGGTTGTGGGAAACTCAAACAAGAGATACATTTGTTGGGGGCGGATTGTTCCCCAGATGGTGCTGTCACTGACACCGCTGCGTTTTATTGTAAAGCGGGATTCTTCCACCCAAGCATCTATCCTTGAATCCTGTCTCATATCTGGCCTGTTTCTCTTTCCCTCCCATAAATCCTACATGTACCTTGTTGAATCCGAGAGTAAGCCACTGGCATTCATATCTTCATAAAAGTGTCTGCCTTCTGTTGCCTGTTATAACAGCTTTAACCACCTTTAGAGGCTCAGACAGTCAGGCAGTGTGTGTGTGTGTGTGTGTGTGTGTGTGTGTGTGTGTGTGTGTGTGTGTGTGTGTGTGAGAGAGAGAGAGAGAGAGAGAGCTTAAACACCTTTTGCACAGATGGGGAACTTCCTCCTTCTTTTCTTCGCTTTATTGAAAAAAAAAATCATTGCTGCACAGGAGCGAGAAGCGGCCACCTCGTTAAATGTTAACATAAATAGGACAAGTTAGACTGTATGGCCTATAGTATGTAGACACCGAAGCATTATAACCACATGTCATTATGGAACAAAACGTGAAGGCATTTATTGGCTGCAATAACAGCCTTAACTTGTCTAGGGAGGACTTAAAGAAGACATTTGAATCTGGCTGCAGGGATTTGCTCTCATTCAACAGCAGTCTGGCAGTTGAAAGGCCTAGATTCTGACAACCTAGACCCCAAAGAAAGTATACATTGGCAGTAGTTTATCCATCTTTCTTTGGCCATATAGTTTAGAAAAAACAGTCTTGAGTTTATGTACCTCTACACCTCCTTGTATCTTTTGCAGCTTCCTTTCCTACATCTCACAACCAGCGAATTACAGCTCACTCTTTCTTTCTTTCTGTCAGCCTCATGGTTTTCATTTTTATTCTTGCCTGTCCCCAAACTCACTTGCAGCACCTAGAAGACAAACAAAGTGAGCGAGACAATAATAGCAGTCCATCCATCCATCCATTAAACCACTCTTGGCCTCTGGATGGGATAAGAGCCAGGGCAGTAACAATTAAGTTGAAGCCTTTGGTTTGCTTTCGTCTCAGACCGGATGTTTGCAGCTTTACTGGAGGCAGATGAGAGGAATTGATATGTACACAGACCAGGGCCAGATGAAAATGGTTATTACAGCCAGTGAGGCTCAAGATTGTGGGATGTAGTTTAGTCTTGTTGTCATGTTTATAGTGTTTATAGTATCCTTAGACATAATTCCTGGATGATGATAGTCTTTTCTTGTTCCTGTCTCCTTTTTCTCTCATCCATCATCCTCAACACCTCTGTCTACACATCTACTTCCATATCTAGATAGAGCAAAGGTGCTACACCTTTAGCTGAACAATGATCTTAGCAAATCTGAGCAAAGCACAAGTTACAGGAATTGTAGGTGTATAAATACATCTAGTGGTGCCTTTCGTATATTCCAGCTCTGTTGTGTGTCTTTATGCGGTGACTATCTTTGCTGCGTCCTTATTGCTGCATTCTTCTGGCCAAGCTAAGGCCAGTGGTGTTTTTTATTTTCTGCATAATGGTATAATTTCGCTGCTATTTTTATTGCAGGGAGCAGACTGCAGGGGCCAGTTATTCATGCTTCCAGACCAGGACCACTTCATGCACAGGCTCTTTATTTTACTGATTGTTTCAGTGATACTTTTATTACTTTGAATGTAGCAAAAAAACCTTAAAGGTGCTGCGGAAAAACATTCAATTAAATCCTATGTGATTCAGGATTCAAACGGATCGAAATAGTGAGTAAGAGTGGAAGCTAATTTGATAAGCATGTGTAAGTTCATCACCCACATACTGTGATGCATGTACCCTGACCACACTCTTTTTTGTGGATTTGTATTGTCATTTAAAGGATTAGTTGAGACAACATTTTTGTACGACATGAGGAATGTGAAGCATTTCCCCAACTGTAAAAGTCCTTGAAAAACACCCTCACAAACTTTATTATTGCAGTCGCTCCCTTTTTGGCCATTGAAAGTCTTGTAAACAGTCAGTGCTGCTAGAAATACCCCACGACATTGGGTGAAATAGGCAGGACAAAAATCCACCAAGTGTGTGTAGCATTTAGTAGACAAAAGGCTTCCGGAAAAGTAAGTAACACACCCTGGGAAAAGATGCAATGGGTCTCACATTGTTCTGATGCAATTTAAGTGAATTACAAACTTCCAAGCACACTATCCAAGAGTTGAACCTTATCATTCCTCCCTGGTTTTTCTCTCCCCTGCTACTTCTTATCCTGCATCTGTTGGTCCAGAGAATTCTGAAATCCTGATCCTGCTTCCAAAGAAAACGCGATCATGTAGCGACGGGATCTTTGAACTTCCTTGGAAAGTCCAATCGCATGCTAACCATTTGCATCAACACTCCTCAGCTGTAGGATGATGCAGCTGGGGAAGGGAATTAACACCACAAGGTTGGAGTTTATTAGGTTTTAAGTCACCCAAGGGTCCAGTGTTGGACTGCAACATATAGGATTAGCCTGATTTTAAGAGTCAGAACTTCCAATTGAATAGACCAATTGGCCTTATAATAATGAGTTTTTCTAAGAATTATATTTTAGGTTAAGTGGGAGGAGGTGGCTTTGCTGAGTTGTACATTAGGCCAGTGTGTGCGGGGCAGGATAAACAAAGCAAACAAATGGACAAACACACATGCACTTACACACACGTGCTCAGATGTCTGGTGACCTAAATCATCAGTGTGAATGTGTCCGCAGCTATGACATCATGGAGTGTGTGTGTCATGACATGCAAACACATGTGCATGCACACAGACACTCTCACACTTGCCAACCCAGTTTTCCTTTTAGTGAATGGTGGCTTTGTTTAACTTCTCGGTTGCAGGAATAAAGTTTTCCACAGCTGAGGTGATGTCCTCCACACTAGCCGATTGGTCAGTGGGAAATGACTTACTCTCTTGGGAATGGTCTCGGTGAGCAGGAAGCAGACAGTGACATTTTGTCGGAGTGGTTTAAGAGACTTTCATTCCCAGAGTCAATTCTTGGAGAGATTCCCCGGGGAAATGAGTCCATTTCTCCTCACCAGCCTCCAGCTCATGGTCTGCCTGTTAGGTGTGGTATAAACAGTAAGGCTTTATAATTGAGGTTAAGCAGACCATTTCATAATATGTCAATGTCCATTTATCACTGACCACTCTCCTTAGCTTTGAAGTTGAAGACCTCATCCACATGGCTGGATTGACAGCACCTCCTACTCTTTGTGCATTGTGTATGAACTCTGTCACACTCATACTACCTTATACTCACTGAAGATTACATGAAGCCAATCGGGATTTCAATTTTTTGCTGAAATAAATCTATTTGGTCCCAGGTTTTCTGTCCATCTGCTAGTATTTGGATTTCTAGATTAAACACTTTCCAACATTTAAGGCCCCTTGGTGTCTGGAGTTCAGGCCAGTCCCCTGTTTTCTCTATCAGATATCCAGCCTTGGTCAGGTTCTTTTCTATGATTTGTTTCTTCATGTTATGACATCCAAGACATTTCAATGCAATACGCATATCTTTGTCTACTATCATGATGAAACATAACAATTATAAAAAGGAATGCAATACAGTTGAAGCCTCCAATGACAATGGAGCTGAATGAAAACCTCTTAATAAACTGGCAACTAAAAGAGTATGCAACAAAGTTGAGTTAAACTGATGTAGTTCTTCTTTCTTCTTGTGTCTCCTCAGGTAGTAGAAGATGTTGCCACACTGCTCCCTCCTGCTGTTGCTATGCGTGGCTCGGCTGCTCTCCACCACCTCGGCCCTGCCCTTTGAGCAGAAAGGCTTCTGGGACTTTGCAATGGACAGCATGGACAGCGGCGGTATGATGACGATGATGAGGGATGAGGAAGAAGGCTCAGCCGTAGAGGAGATCCTCCCCCCCGACATATCCATGTGCCCCTTCGGCTGCCACTGTCGTCTCAGGGTCGTCCAGTGCTCTGACCTCGGTCAGTGAGAGTGTGTGTGAGAGAGAGAGATCATGTCTGTGATGTTTTGACATCATTTCTAAGTGTGTGTGTGTCAACAGAGTTCAGGCAGAGAAGCAATGAGTTGAAAGACAGAGTGAGTGAGCATGACCCGAGCCTTGCATGACTCTCATAGCTCCAGAGAGTAAAGTCCCCCTTTGGTGTGTTATCTCAGAGAGGAATTTTTCCCTCGGGATAATGCTGGTGTATTTTGACAAGGAAAGGCATGTCTTTGAGGGATTTTGTGTTCCAGACTTTGTGTGTAGATAGGCTACTGGGTGAGAGACGAGTTGAGAGATGGTTTGAGCAGGAAAGGGGAAAATACTGAGGCTAGAGAAGGAAGGAGGAAGAGAATTTAAGAGAGTTGGAAAGGGATCAAGAGAGCAACGTAAAGAGACAAACTAAAAAAGTACTCTTTGATCAGAGGAGATGAACGTTTATAATCCTTTCACTCTCTTAAAGGAGTTTTTAGTTTTTTAGTTTTAGGGTCGTAGACAGGATGTTTAATGGAAAACCCAAAACAGGAGGGGCGGAAGGATGGGGTTTAACGATGGAAGAATAATAAAGATAAAAGTTGTGTTAATGTGTCAGGATAACAAACAGGGTTATAATATTCACATTGAGGAGTTCCACTGAAAAACATGAAACTATTTTGTTGTTGAAACTAATACAAAGAAATTGAAGTTCCGTCAAATCAAGCTCAAAATGTTATTTTCATAATGAGTACGTCTGTGACTCAATTTTAGTCATGTTTCCATATAAGTCAATCCAACGATTTCCTGCCTGTGGATATTATAAGTGCATGCTATTCCTACTCTGTCTATTCTTACAGGACCAAATAAACTACCTCTAGTCTTATTTAGGGATATAAAGATTCCTCACATTATACTGGCTATATAACTCTAATAGGCTGTCTGTGTTTGGACATAATGGTTTTGTCGAATCATCATTTAACAAGCTCTATATATTTACTGTCCCTGGTCTCTCTGCTGCGGGTAAATGTGGAAGCGTATAATTTCCGCGATGTCAAGTGCTTATTTAGAACAGATGTATTTTAGCGGTGGCGTCTCCTCTCAGCGTGCATCGAAGGATGATGTCGGGTATTTGTGTTGGGGGACGCTGGGGTTTAGGAGGGTGCTAGTTTTGTCAGTTTGTGGTCAAGGCTTTGAGATTGTGGTAGATACGGGTGACATGCTGTGGTTTGGTTTTGTGGGTTAAAGGGATTCAGTTAATCAGGGTGTGTGTAAGATTTGTTCAGGTTTGTTGATCATGTCTGTTGTGCGGGTATTCAAATGTGAAGGTTTCCAACTGGCAGGACGCATTTCCACACCTGATGGTGTTGGCTGGAAGGTAAATATTTCCTACCACATGAATCCACCTGGTAACATTGAACATCTTTAGAGTCCTGTTGCTAGCACAGCTGCTGAAACAACTGTATTACACTTAGGAAAATCATAATCTGGTTTATAATTTTTAAACAGATTACCCAGTTTGGAACTGGAAGTGTCTTCTACATCTTTGATGAATTTATCTCTGCTCCCTGAAGGCAACATCTTGCTTTATTTCCTGGATAATATAAAGTTTCCAGCCTCCTCATCCACCAACAGATCTCTCTCAGCGCTGCGTTGACGTGGTTTGTACAGATTTTCAGAGGGAACTGTTGAGGGTTTGATCATATAGGGTGTGGCACAGTAAAAGCCAAAGCCATATATCTAAACTTAACTCTAGATGGACAGCTCTGGGCAGAGTCCTGTGGGACCCGTGTGGTTGGTGGCAAACTGGATCCCAGTGGGACAGCTGGCGTCCTTTCTCACTGGCAGGTCTGGTTGCATCATGGTCGCCGTCCAGATGAGGTCGGCCCTGTTCGGGATTTGCTTTACAGTTGCCTGTCTGCGCCACTGACCACATCTGATACACCCATCCACGTGTCCCTGTGATGTGGTGTTGCTAATGATCACTGGTTGCTGTGGTTGTGCGTGTGCTGAGTCATTTTTCCAGAGAGATCCCAGAATTAATGCAGGTGTATTTCTTAACGCTGTCCGCTTTTCTTAGCCTTTTCTTAGCCTTTATGAATGTATTGCTTGGTAAACACTATTCACAAGCAACCCTAACCATAACAGCTCTGGGTGTTTATGATTGTCACTGATGTCGTTAAACTGAACAATTCTTCATTACTTCTTAGCAGGTGTTTCTGTCACAAAGAAACCAAAATGAAGACGCTCTGCATGGAGGTTTCACCACTCACACATTAACACACAGCTTGTGTTTCTCGGTTTTAAAGTGTCAGGGATGTCTCCCATTTATTTCATGTGTTACTTTGCTGATGGTATTTAAGTCACATCCTTTGTGAGAACGTCTGTCGTGTAGTAACCAGATGGAGAACATCTGGCGTCCCCATCTGGTATGTCTCTATAAGTGACATACCAGTAATGTGCCGCTTTGACGTCGCTGTGTGACCTCCATGGTTGTGTCTATGTCCACCTGTCATTAAAATAATAGATGAGGAGGCCCAAAGTGCTCATTTGAGATTGTGTGGGAGAGTGTGTTTGGGTTCATGTTTATGCCTGATGAAGGTTTGAAACACACAGAGACTATTTATTTTTCTCAGAGTCTGTGTCTGACTAAGTTATCTTAAGAGCTTGCCTATTCAAAGAACTTTGGTTTTAGGGTGTTGGTTCTCCCATGGAAGCATTTAATAGAGTATGTTTCCCTTCTGTGTTTTTATTGGTCTCGTGTTTAGGTCTGACTGAAGTACCACAGAATATTCCCCGGGACACCAAGTTCCTGGACCTGCAGAACAACCATATCACCGAGCTGAAGGAGAATGACTTCAAAGGCCTCACAAACCTATATGTAAGAAACACTTAAGAAGTCACTTTCATAAAATCCTTCTCAGCATTAGCTCATCGACACTTCTCAAACATGTGTAAACAACTCAGCTTCTATTGGCGTCAATAGTGTGAGATATCCTTATAACCCTCTATTTCCTTGAGTATTTAAATGTTTCGTTTCCTTTCTGTTTTGCACTCCACCACCCTTCTCTCTGAGAGCTTTACTTGTATGAAGTTTGAGCCTGAAGCCAAATGGGAGTATTCAAGCTCACATCCTTGCCTCTCTTAGCAGAAAGCTTTTGCTGACTCCTGACCCAAATTTAAGAGCGCTGACCAAGAGCAATATTAAGTCTGGCAGCGAGCAGGAAACTCACATCATGACATTATACAATAACATCTTTATTAAGGTCTGTTTACCTTAGCCTCATCTGTCTCCATATTGCAGCCAGTGCAGGTGGCGAGACAGTCTGCTGGGTGATGGACTGTCGCTGGATCTTTATTAATTCACTAAAAAACATTCAGTAGAGACAGAGGATGAAAAACAAGCCCTTGTTTCATATTTGTTTCTAATTTCCTGACTGTCTGGGTGCTACAGTGGGTGTTTAATTTGGTTTATCCATGGTTTCTGTTTTTCTAGGGCCTATCTTTGAGGAATAACCTGATTTCCAAAGTCCACCCCAGAACATTTGTGCCTCTGAAGCACATGCAGAAGCTGTACTTCTCCAAGAATCTGCTGACCACTGTCCCAAAGAACTTGCCCGCCTCTCTGGTTGAGATCAGGATCCATGAGAACCGCATCAAGAAGGTGGCAGCTGGTGCCTTCGCAGGACTGGGAAACATGAACTGCATAGGTCAGAAATGACTTCAACAAATCTAGGCATAACTCTGGGGTTCTCACCACTGCCTTTGCCACTCTATAGAAGATTAAAGAGTCTGTATTTTATTTCGTGCCTCAAATATTCCTTTTATCTTTCAGAAATGGGCGCAAACCCCATCCACAA
The DNA here is from genome assembly GCF_902827175.1 of Gymnodraco acuticeps. Classification (NCBI taxonomy): domain Eukaryota; kingdom Metazoa; phylum Chordata; class Actinopteri; order Perciformes; family Bathydraconidae; genus Gymnodraco; species Gymnodraco acuticeps. The sequence continues at coordinate 16,604 of NW_022990058.1, read as the reverse complement.
CAGCGGTTTTGAGCCAGGAGCCTTCAAGGGACTGAAACTGAATTATCTGCGCATATCAGAGGCTAAACTGACTGGGGTGCCAAAAGGTAACCATTTATCTGTGTGGCTAACATGCTAACATAATTATGTACAATGGATAGTTCCCCAATTTGGGAGATATGCTTATTGGTAGCACTCTCATGCCTGTACGCTAAACATAACAATATATATTATTCAGAGTTTGCTGATCAATCTCAATCATTTTCAAGATAAAAGCTTTGACATTCATGATACAGAATTAACTGGATTACTTGCAATTAAGTGATTTGAATACATTATAATCTACAAACAGAAACACTAGAATAACTGCCATGTGGCGTTTGCTCTGCCTTAAACTACAGTGTTACTGCTATTAACTTTTTTTTAAATAGTTTTGAGCATCACAAGCACAGTAAAATGACTTGTTTCACGGAATGTGTCATATTTTTGATCAATTTGGTTTGATAATGTCAAACGTTTTTCTAGAAGCTCTGGTAGGCAGATCTTTTTTTTAACATTCAGACCGAGCCAGGCTAGCTATTTATCCTGTTTTCAGTCCTTATGCTAAGCTAGGCTAATCAATGGCTAGTTGTGGCTTCATGTTTAACTGACATTTAAATGGTATCATTATTCTGATATCTACTCTAACTAGCTACTTATATCTATATATAATATATCTTATTAGTGTTATAAAATAAATGTATAGCTATGGGAAATATCAAATCTTACCCTTAAGTCTTACAGGTATAGTGTCTCTCTTTCAGATCTCCCAGACAGTCTCCATGAGCTTCATCTAGATCACAACCAGATCCAGGCTGTGGAACTGGAGGACCTGAGCCGCTACAAAAACCTGTTCAGGTATCTTTTGCACTTAATCACCACTTAATTTCTAACCATAACTTTCTTGTGCCCTCAGGTATTTACTTGCATATCTTGGAAGAATTATCCTGTGGTTTGAAATGAAGAAGAACATTCCAGGCAGCAGTATCCCTCAGGGGGAGTTGTATGAATTACATTGAGATGCCACTAAAAGTAGCAGGAAAACTGCGACCTTATGCTTGTGTGGACTTTCCCCCCTCAGTATTCTCTTAAAGGGGACCTATCATGCAAAATGCACTTTTTGATGTCTTTTATACATAAATATGTGTCCCCGGTGTGTCGGGGAACTCACGCAGCGTCAGCAAATAAAACCATCCCTCTTTTCCTCTGTACCCAAATCTCTAAAAACGGGGGTACAACGGAGCTGATCTAGATTTGTGTCCGATATGACGTAATATCGGAAATGTGGACCCACGGCACTATCAGAAAGTTGCTATCAGAAACAATGCCCGACTGTTTTGGACGTAATATGGTCGGTGTTTACATTAGCATCGCTAACACTCAGAGCTAACCTGTACTGGAGAGCATGTGTGTGAAGAAGCTGGATATAAAAAGGAACTCACCTTGTGGTATAACCGGCAAGAGAGAAAGCCTTTGAGCTCCATACTGTTTCAGAGATAATCCTTGATAATCCATGATATGGCGTTTCATCACTGCAGTATTTAGTTTAGACAGTAGCTGCCGGGTCCCGCATGACCTCAGCCCCCTCCTTTTTAATTTTGTATCAATGTCTTTCTTTTTTAAAAGCTTTATACCCAAAATCAGCACTTTTGAAACAGGAAGTGAAATAGAGGGATATGAGGCATGGCTAGAATGGGTGATCTGTTTGGTATTTTGAGCAAAACACTTCATAGACATGTTTTTTTATATATTTGTATATATCTGAGACCTATGCTATTGTCTAAAAATAGCATGATAGGTGACCTTTAATAAACCTTTTTGCAGCAATAAGTTGCCAAAATAGGAAAGCACAGGCATTCCTCTCTACACTGTTGCTTTATCACAGTCCAGTTGTATTTAACTTCCTTTAAACACACATCTAATCTCTAATGTGATAAATAGTGGTCACAGGAGCCAGGCTGCCGTGGAATGAATTCTCACCTGGCTTCACATCCATTTCTTACAATGATACATATCAGGGAACTGGAGATACTCAGGCTAACATTAGTAAAACAGTTTAGCTAAATGTATCGTGCATTGGCCTATTTTCTGCCTATTTCAGGTTTTTCCCCTTGTCTCACTTTTTCCAGGTTGGGTCTTGGCTATAACCATATCCGTAACATAGAGAATGGCAGCCTGTCCTTCCTCCCCCGACTGAGAGAGCTGCATCTGGACAACAACCGCCTCACTCATGTTCCCAAAGGCCTCCCAGATATGAAATACCTACATGTGAGTCTTCCATGGACACATTTTGTTTGCCATCTGACTTTGAATATTTCACAGGGCGCTCCACTCACCCTACATTTTGCTGCTTTTTAGGTGGTGTACCTCCATTCCAACAACATCGCCCAGGTGGGCATGGATGACTTCTGCCCTCGAGGATTTGGGATGAAGAGGACTTTCTATAACGGCATCAGCTTGTTTGGTAACCCTGTCAACTACTGGGAGGTGCAGCCTGCTACGTTCCGCTGTGTCAGCGACCGGTTGGCTGTTCAGTTTGGCAACTACAAAAAGTAAAGACAGGGGGATGCAGAGAGATGGAGAGAGTAAAGGCAAGGTTATGGCGGAGGAGAAGATCATTTAAACAATTAAAGAAACTTGAGAGATGGAGGAAGGGAGTTCATATTTCAGATTATTATCTTTATTATTATGGTTGTTTTTAGGTGATGGCAAGGATGGGCAACAAACTGATGAAAGTCTAAAAAGCAATCACATAACTTGAAGGGAGTGGAAAGTGAAGCGCTTGCATTATTTCACCTGAGTTTTCAAATGTTTTAATTTAAGGTTTTTAATGTTTTGCCATTTGAAATGGATGAAACAGAGGAGAATGTCTGAGAATAATGTTTTCCCACCTGCCTTAATCGATGAAAATGAAAACTTGTGAAGCATTTTATTCCTTTTTTTCCCACACAATATTCCTTATTGTGATAAAAGATATTTTTAATTAAAATTAAAAAAAATAGATAAGCAATGCATTTTAGATGTTTTATATATACATATAAAAAGGTTCTCTATATGACTGTATGTGTGTGCTATTTTGGGAGATATATCATATTGTCCTTTTTTCACAGGTCTGAAGCCATTTGGCCCATTATTAAATTATAATAATCATCTATCAACTAAACATTTCACAGATTAAGGGCTATTTCCTGACAGTTAGTTAAACGGTACAACATGTAAAAAACATTATTCAAGTTTATATCATGGCCTTAATAAAAAGGGCAATAAGTACATTTTGAGGTTCCCCTTATCAGTGTTAAACTCTTTTTTCTTTGAACTGATTTAACTGAACCACCAGAATAGCCTTTTTAAGGCGTTTATTCTGTACCTTCTGTACCTACTAAATATGCTGTCTGTTTCCTATATAATACAGTACTCCTTAAGGGGACACTAGAGGTAGTGGGGGTTTTGCCCCATTTAGAGAAAACACACATCTGCTTTGCTTTGAGACAATGTAGGCAGTGTGTTCACATAGTGCTACAAACAATGGTAGTGTTGATGCATTGTTTTGCACAGATTTTCTATTATGCTTTATCTGCTTCAGGGTATTTAAAGGGTTGGCCTATTTACATTGGTAGACCTATGTGGAACTACTCTAGCCGTTAGTATTCTGTTCTGTCTCTGTTCTGTAATCTGAGAAGCTACTGCTGCATGTGAATAAAGACATTATTAACCTGCTGCATAAAGTTAGAAAACAACTGTTGCCCCAGGGTTGGATACTGTTTGAGAAATAAAGAATAAGTATGGAAAACATTTGATGAATGGATCTAAAAGCCTCAGCCGAGGAAATTCGAAGTCTTGACATATGTACAACACGGTAACATTATTATTAAGCACATTTTTTATTTGACATACATGGGACTTGTTTCTAAACTTTAAAGAGAGTTAATGAAATGTGTAATGTTGTGGACTGAATAAAGGAAGCCACTATAAACATTCAGATAATTTAAATACATTTGACAAAATGTTGCACACCGAGTGACATCGTATACAAAGTAAAAATGCATATGTATTATCATAATTCTGATTATTATTCAGCTGATGCTCTATGTTAGATACTTCATGTTTAAACAGCTTGGGTGATATTTGGAAGTTATAGGCCTACTGTAGCCAAATTATGTCGTTTTCTATTGAACGAAAATACATTTTTGCTGTGTAGCCTAGTGGGCGAACCAATTCTATTTTACGCTGATAATCATAATTCATTTTATATGAGCAAATATGTTTAGATTAATCCATGAATCATCATCAGTGATACGATATCATTTTCAAATGTGGCGCTCAGCACGTCACCGCGGAGCCCCTTCTCCCCCTGATGGAAGGATCCGGTGATCAGCCGTCTTTCGGTGAGGCTGCAGCGCGCACTTGCCTGTGTTGACACCGGACGGATATGCGGCGATGCTCTTGCGTGTGAACGCGTTTGCAGCGCTCTCTAGGAAGCAGCTACGGAGAGATTTCGCCTCAGATGAGAGATTAGGAGGACGAGCCATCAGCATCCCAGGAAAAGGTTATCTTTTAGTCAATCTGCTCGGTGTCAGCGGCCCATCGCCTGTCAGAGGAAGCCGGGGGTTGGATTTGAAATGTCGCAGGGATATGCTGGTGAGTCGGCTGGTGCGCAGAGCTTCGGTGCAACCTATCATTTAATTCAGAAGCATCCTTTGTGGCCGACTGGAGAAATAATGCAGACAGTGATCCTGTAGAACAAATGTTATTGTCATATTTGGTGACGTAAATATTGTACGTGAGAGCCTGAACAGGCCTGGCTATATGTTGATAGGCTAATCACCTGTTTTGAAGGCTATCTGCTCTGATAATCATGGCGCTGTATTTGCTCCTCTGTGATCTATTTTTAAATAGCAAATGGATTCTTGTTTCCTGTCATGATATTCAACATCAGCTCCAGTAATGAAGCCACAAGGCTTGCTATAGCATGTAATTGTTTGGACAAACAGAGACATGTTATGTTGGATTAATTTAATCTGCAGCTATCAGCGTCCCTTCCGTATAGAAGCAACATGGAAATGTCACTGCTGAAAATAAACCATTCTAAATTAAGAAGCCAACATGACATTTGTTTGTAGCTGCTTGTCATTCTGCAGCTTATAATAACCCACAGTAGATAACATACTGAGACAAATCTGCTCCTGCATTGTTAATCACTTTTCTCTTCTTTTTTTTACAGAAAGCTTAAAGATGAAAGGAGGCAGAGGTGGAGTGAGCCCCTCCTGGTCCAGGACAGGTTTTCATTAGACCTTTGTGAAAGCAGGTACCCAGCATATTTTATTGTTATAAAATAATGAACTCATACAATAAATATCATAACATATAGATATTATTTTTTCCTTCTCAGGGACGGCTGTCCAGGAGGTGATGGAAGTGCAGACTGTGCTTCATCACTACCCATTCCTACAGATGGACACTCACCTCCTGCACACCTGAGCCCACACTCAGTGCTGTCTCCTTCCCCTTCTCTCCTTCTGCCTCCCCTTGCTCATCCCACCTCTCCCTCCACCCTCCTCATCCCGTTACTTGCTTCCCCCTCCCCACCACTTCTTACAACCCTCCATCCAATTTCCCCCGCGTTTAAATTTCACCCTTCCTCTATGACTTTATGATGGCGTGCTACGGACGCTCTCTGGACTCTCCGTGCACACTAGCCTTGCTGGTGGGCTTCCAGTTTGCCTTTGTTCTCTATTTCTCTCTCGGGGGCTTCAAAGGCTTGGTGTCGGTCCTGGTGCATACCACAGACCCGGAGTTTGATTACTCTCGACCTCACGACGTCTATACCAACCTCAGTCATCTGGGAGTACCGCCTCCCCCGCCTCGCAACTCGGGCACTGGACCCCCTGCCACAGGCCCCCCACTGAGAGACTGCCAGATCCCTTCACCACTGCTTGGTGAGAGAGTGAGAGGTGTTAAATATGTGCTGTTAAATGTAACACGTGCACAGGGAAGCGATGTGTGTCATTTTGAGCAGGCAATCAATATGCCGGAAACTCTTGAAAAAAATATTTGTTCCTGCAAGCCTCCACAAAACATCAGTTCACAAACATTCACACAACTATAGTATATTCCAAGTCTTATTTGTTCTGTCATAGGCTCTTTACCTCTGAAACACTTTATGTTATTTACTCTAAAACCTTACTGTTTAAAATCTTCCGCTTGAACAGTGTATTTCATTTTAGTAAAAATGCATGAGTTTGGAAAGTAGTGAACATAACAAAATATTGAGACTCCGATTATACTGCACAAGTTGTGTGTTTGTAAATAGATGTTTTGATATAGTTTTGTGGTTGTTAAAGGAGACCCTTATTTACTTATATTCACTTTTGAATTCTTCGTTCACCGGGGAGGCATGCAAGTAAAAATAAATGTTTCTTTAAGAATTCAAGGTAACGCAGGATGAGTAACTGATATACAAACTACAATTGTATGGGTCAAGTATTCACACTTATCCTTTCCTCCTGCAGTCGGACCTGTGTCTGTCAAGCTTTCCTCTCCTCTGTCTCTGGAGGAGATCAAACAGAGGAACCCGTTAGTGTTGCCAGGCGGACACTATCGGCCACCAGACTGTGAGCCTCGCCACCACACGGCCATAGTGGTGCCGTACCGGAACCGGCAGATCCACCTCCGTGCTCTCCTCTACCATCTCCACCCTTTCCTGCAAAGACAGCAGATCCACTACAGCATCTATATAGTGCAGCAGGTCAGGTTATGCATGCGTTTGTGTTGTGTGTGAATGCTGGTTCCAAAGTTTAGTATCAGTATATTTTTCAGAGTGAATAGGTTGCATCTTATTAGAGTCTTGTGGTACCTATCTTTATTCAATTCAATTCAAAACCTTTATTTATCCAGGTGAAATCCCATTGAGATCATTGATCTCTTTTTCAAGGGAGACCTGCAGATAGACATATTTATATACATATAGGTTTGGTTTAGTTTTGAGATATACACTCCAAATGTGTCTTAAATCTCAAACAGCCATTCCATTCCAGTGCCTGTTTTTACTCAAACACATACCTATAAATAGTCAAACCAGATAAACTGATAATGCTGCACTGGTCTCTTAATTTGTCCCAGAGCTGTATGTCTCTAATATTCCCTATATACAATGGATGAAAATTGGATTTATTTTAGGGTGCTTCTTGTGTTTCTTTCAAAAATGTCAAAAGGCCCACTGTGTCTTAGGTGTCCTGGTTACTCTGGATAATTCACTGTTAAGAAAAATAACTGCTTTTCCCTGAAGCTACTCCTATTTAAGAAACACTGAATCTCACAGGCAGGTGTCTTTAAACCTTAGCAAAATAAAAGCAAAAGGATGTGCATGGCTAGATATATATTTTTTATGTCGGCTAAGTTGGATTGACTGAAAATCCGAAATAACTTCACTGTAGATAAACTGTAACCATAGCAGCACAGTGTGAGATTATTTACTCACACAATGTGTTCTCTCATCCTGTATTTGTTTTAGATTTATTCATTTATTTGTGGCTGTGTCTCTCCCTCTGTCTGCTTCAGTGGGGGAACAGTACTTTTAACCGAGCCAAGCTGCTGAATGTTGGGGTGCGAGAGGCGCTCAGAGATGAAGACTGGAGCTGCATCTTCCTGCACGATGTCGACCTGCTGCCCGAAAACGACCACAACACCTACACCTGCCACAAACAGTTCCCCACACACCTCTCTGTGGCCATGGACAAGTTCAGATACAGGTAGCAGCAGCACAGTGTGTGTGGATGGACTTTAATATTCAAGGTCACCTATTATGCAAAATCCACTTTTTCATGTATTTTATGCTAGAAAAAAACATGTGTAAAGAGATTCTGAAAGTTTCAGGAAAAAAAGATTTGCTCACTTTTTGTCCTGATCCATTTCTATAAAAACCTGTCTGAAAATGAGCTGATCAGATTTTGGCCACTTTATGATGTCATAATAATTGTTTGGCTTGTGTAACCTTTAGCCAATCACCAACCAAGGTAACCCCCACCCCACCTTATCACCTGAATCTCCTCCTAGAGCACCATTGTGTTCTTTTTAACTACATATCTCTCAGAGGGGCGTGGGGAGTGGCTCCTTATTTTCATTTAAAGTAACAGACAGAGAATCAGCACTTTTGAAACAGGGCTGAAACAGAGGGGATTATGGGATGCTACAATGCATGATCTGTTTGGTATTTCGAGGCAAACACTTCAGAGACATGTTTTTTATATATCCGACACCTATAATATATTGATGAAAAAGAGTATAATAGGAGACCTTTAATGTTTTGTGCAGAAATAGTCGTTTTTAAGATTGTTCATTGGTAATGTGACCCTCCCAGGCTGCCGTACACACAGTATTTTGGTGGAGTGTCAGCAGTGACCCCAGACCAGTACATGAAGATGAACGGCTTCCCTAACCAGTACTGGGGCTGGGGCGGAGAGGACGATGACATTGCTGCCAGGTAAGGAGGGTGGAGATGTCCACATCCTGCATGGTGACAACACTAAACTGCATGTTGACATGTGAGATGTGCACGGGGGTTTAGCATCAGAAATACACGCGCAGCTATTTCATCTCCTTCGCTTCTTATATTTACTTTGCTTAACTCATTCTGTTGTTTCTCATGTTTACAGTTTATGTACCACATGTTTTCCTTTTCTTTGACTTTTCTTTATGTGTCCTAACATCGTCTTTCATCTTCACGTCCCCTCCCACTGCTGTGGCTTTGCTGTGTGTCTCTTGGAGTGGGCTCAGTGAGTATGTTTGCATGGACTAGCTCACAGATTTGGGCTGGGCTGCATACTTTAAGAGTTTTTTAGGCAGTTTTGATCTCATTTCTATGCTGCGGTCCCCTCTCTTCACTCTCTGGCTCTTCTACCATTTGCTACTCTGTTTTGAGAGTCATTCAATGAAACAAGGAAACAACATTTATAAAGCTTGCACTAATTATTACATGAAACAAAACTTGTACATTTATCCCATACCTGTTGTAAAACATTGCCTTTTGTGCATGCTGTTTGCAACTTAAACAACATTAGTCACCCCATGTTTTCATTGACTTAGATAACTGGGGTGTACACAAGAACCAGAGATGGGAAAAGGGAACCACAGTGTTTTCCCCGCCTTTTGGCCATAAAAGTATGTTTTCCTAATACATCAATTTTTACTGCTTTTAAGTGTATCCCTTAGAGCAGTGGTTCCCAACCTTTTTTCCCAAGAGCCCCCACAAATGACTCCTGTTGGAAGCTGCGCCCCCCTCCCACACACACACACACAAGGGGGGGGGGTGCAACCGCGGTAATTAAAGTTTAAAAGTCTCAAAAATGCTACAACTACTGTCACAAACTAGATGAATGTGAAATGTGAAGTATTTTGTTAAAGGAGGATGAAAGCGTAATTAAGGAGCACTATTGGAGTGACTTTGATGGTTATTGGACTCAGGATGAATTCATTTGGATTCCCGCTGAATGAAGAAATGAAAGGACGGCGCGGAAGTGGAAACAATTCACAAAGGGATTAAACTGTTTAAAACACGTGCTCAAAGTAAGCCGGATTTTGCCGATGTGTTTATGTGGATTCAAAAGTCGTAAATAATCTACAAAATGGAGGAGATCGATCTGATTGGAGCAACTGTGACAAATAATCCAACTGAAACCGGCATGGACAATGACTATGTTTTTAAAAATGCGCTTATCCAGAAAAGCCCGGTTTGGACACTTTACGGGCAGAAGAAACATTTCTATTAAAGAAAGAATTATACATTTCTGTCTTTTTATGCCTTTAATAGCTACTAACTTGAATTGTTATTCAAATTAATTAATCAATTATTTTTTATATTTTATTGTAACGTAGACACAAGGCTTTTAGTGACAATCATGTATTGCTTTACAATTATATGTAAAAAAAAAAAAAAAAAGTCTAAATATGATATTTGGCCTCAAATCATCTGAGGCCTGGCGCCCCCCCTGCGATCTTTGGTTGCAGGTTGGGAACCACTGCCTTAGAGCAATGGTTCCCAACCTGGGTGTCACAGTTGCTCCGATCAGATCGGTCTCCTCCATTTTGTAGATTATTTATGACTTTTGAATCCACATAAACACATCGGCAAAATCCGGCTTACTTTGAGCATGTGTTTTAAACAGTTTAATCCCTTTGTGAATTGTTTCCACTTCCGCGCCATCCTTTAATTTCTTCATACAGCGGGAATCCAAATGAATTAATCCTGAGTCCAATAACCATCAAAGTCACTCCAATAGTGCTCCTTAATTACGCTTTCATCCTCGTTTAACAAAATACTTCACATTCATCCAGTTTGTGACAGTAGTAGTAGCATTTTTGAGCCTCTTAAACTTTAATTATCACTGTTGCGCCCCCCCCCCTGTGTGTGTGTGTGGGGGGCGCAACTTCCAACAGGAGTCATTTGCGGGGGCTCTTGGGAAAAAGGGTTGGGAACCACTGCCTTAGAGGCTAGAGTTACTAAGGTTGAGTATTGCTTTGTATTATAGAACATATCATAAATAGTAAGGTGCCAGGCTTTGTTGATATTATCCAGACACAGTTTCTATGCCTGTGAAGGGGAATCTTGTGTTCCTGTTGACTCTTGTTTTGTGCTGCCGATCCAGAGTTCGTCTGTCAGGCATGAAGATCATGCGCCCTCCAGTGGCCATTGGTCATTACAAGATGATCAAGCATAAAGGAGATCGGGGCAATGAACAAAACCCACGCAGGTACATATGTACACACTCGCAGATGCACTCACACATATTATGTAAAGATATTGACATATTATATGTATTATAATTATTTGGTCAACTTGTTTTTGGTCAAAACTTTTACAATAATGTTTTTTCTTTCCTCGGGCAGCATGCTTATTTGTTGATTGTTGGTTTTTGACTTAATGGGAATTACGCTTGCAGTTACAATTAGATCAGAAGATCAGGTCACTTTCATGTCAGTCCATTAAATATGAAGCTAGAAACTGTTAGCTTAATTTAGCAATAAGACTGAAAACAGATGGAGACTGTTAGCCTGCCTCGGTCCAAAGGTAACAACATGAGCTAACCAGCACTTCTAGAATTCAATAGTTAACACATTATATCTCTTCTGTTTAATTGCAATAGAAACAGACTTTTGTTTAAAAGCCAGGCTGGCTGTTTTCCCCTGTCTTCATGCTAGTTAACCATTTCCTGGCTGCAGTTTCATTTAGCACACAGACATGAGAGTGGTATCGACCTCCTCATCTTATTATATGCAACTTAACATAATTCCCATTATGTAAAACTATTCCTTTAAAGCAGTGTTTCTCAAACTTTTTCACACCAAGGACCACTTAACCAATAAAAAAACACTCGCGGACCACCTAACTCCACAAATATCCAAAATCACATCGTTTTTCTTGAACAGATTACAAATCGCCTGGAAATGGTACAAACAAGTGGCAACATGTGTGATGAAGGTGTTGCGCTGGGCTATATCATGCAATTGAAAGTTAAACTTAAGCTCGCTCCATTGCGGAGATATTCCCACGAGAGTGCGGAAAACTTAAATTTATTTATTTATTTAAAATGTGCAATGTTACCAATATACTCACGGACCACTAGGGGGCGCTCACGGACCACCGGTGGTCTGCGGACCACACTTTGAGAAGCACTGCTTTAAAGTTTGCCCCTGAAACACAACCTGTGGTACTTTGTTTATCTTTCTAGATTTGACCTTCTGAAAAGGACCAGACTCAACTGGCGCTCTGACGGCCTCAACTCTCTGACCTACGAGCTCCTTTCCAGAGAGCTGGAGCCTCTCTACACCAACCTCACCGTGGACATTGGAGAAGACCCCCGCGTGCCCCAGGGGAAAGCACCCATCCCTGTGAAAACAACAACTTCCATTCATCAAAATAGCAATAGCAATTCTGGGGACGCAGCCAAACAGGAGAAGAGGCAAGAGAGCAAAGGGGCAAACGTGACTGTGGCCAAACCTGCTGCTGAGAAAACACAATCTGCCAAGTCAAAGGCGGCAAATCAAACATCAGTAGGGCAGACAGGTGTGGTGAAATAGGACGAGCTGTATAAGAAATGGTCTGCATCACATCTGTAGCATAAAGTGGCTTCTTCCTTGATTTTGATCTGAAAAACAAAAAGCAGTGTAGATCTGTTCTGTTGAGGAGGAAGAGGAAACCAGCTTTCTGTACTCAGTGCAGGTTAGGGATGGTTGTAAAAGGATCAAATGAAAAAGCCCTTGTTTTTTCTTCAGGGGTGCCTTTAAGAACACGCCGGAGTCACCTCTCGGTTTATCATCCACTGAATGTTACTCTGGCTATCGTGAATGACACACACCTGTGGCTCATGACTTGTATGCGGCCAGGAGACAAATGGTGAATAACTCAGTCTTACCCATGTAGAGGTCCAAAACAAACTAAATGAAAATGAGACAGCAACTATATCAATCTCTGCTCTTTTCCAGACATTGCAAGTCGTAAGCAACCCATCTGCTGCCAGCAGCTTCACACAGTTTGCTCCTGAAAAACTGCTGCTGTCAGTGCACTCCACACACTGGTGGGTTTGTGTTTCTGTGCCTTCTCACTTTTATGCGCGTTTTATAGACTGGTATAGTTGCTTCTAGACTCTGACCTGGAGTTAATTTGACCTTTCCTGCCCTACAGGAAAATGTAAGACAGCAGGGAGGCTAAAGCTGATCCTAGATCGGGACAAACGATTTGTTCCAGGACTGCCGTTTTATATTTGTGTGCATAGATCAAGCGCTGACAAATTCCATAATTATCAGACAATTCTAGAGTTTATATTTATATAGAGAGACTTTATTATTTGTTTACCGATTTGTTTTCCTTAGTCTGGTACCTCTCTCTCTCTCTGACATTTAGTTTATAGACAATCAAATCATATGGCAAGATAAGTCTGTATCTAACCACACAACATAGTGAGGAAATATTATCATGACTATCTGTACACCTGTCAGATAAACATAGACTTGGCATGATAGTTGTTGTCTAGTTTGACTATACTCTTGATACATGGATATCTGTGCTTCTGATATTACCTGTGATTTTTATTATTTTTATTATAGATTAGTCAAGTTTGGAAAAAAAGCAAACTTGCAGACAATACTCTAGGCAGGAGACTACACATTTGCCAGTTTCAGATTGTATTTTATTAATAAAAAAAGGTAATAGTTACAATAAAGCACTGTGTATAGATGTAGGTCAGCCCTAAACCGGAAGGCGTGATGTCTTCGCAGAGGGTCTCAGTATATTATGAAAGACCCTGGTGCTTTTAAAAGCTATAAATGAGTGTCCGTCTTTATTCACTTGAGTGAAGCGAGTGAAGCTTTTGTATCTGGAAGGAAAGGAGACGAGGAAGAGGGAAACATGTATGAAATGAAATATTTCATAATTATATTCTGAGGGCTGACAAATTAGGACATGCATGTAGGTAATTTATGTTGACAGATCATTATCATCTACTTTTTATATCTCAGATATTCACCCCCCCATAATATTCATATGGAATGTATTATTGAGTTTAGCTTTAGTGAAGGGAGAGCTAAGTCTGTGGATGTGGACTTAGATCTGATCACTCATAGGAATTGTCTTGCTGCTATTAGACAGGGGAAATGGTTACCTGTATGATTAATCAGCTTGAAAAATGACATATTGTGATACTAATGTTCTGGTGTGGAGTTGTGTTTTATCATAGTTGCAATGTATTACTACTTCTAATTTGAATGTATTTTATTCATTTATTAAGTCACTGATAGAGATTAATGCACAAACGTGTTTGTGTATCTGTTTTAGTGTTTGAAACACCCCATTACATTGTATATCTGATTATTTATCCCTTTAAACAATGTCTCCACGTCTTTTATGTTAACATAGTGCCTCATACAATTAGTCCATGTTACTGAAGGGCTGAAGGCATACTGCTGGGTTATGTGTGAGCGCCCTCCAGTGGCACAACATTGCATAGCGCCCACCAAATGGAACCAAGAACTGAATGAAACTGCAGTGTTGTGACATGAATGTTAATCATTAATGTTTGCCATTCACAGGTTTCAGCCAATCAAATCTTTGCATTGCTCTGTGTGGGGGGGGGGGGGTTCTCGTGTGCGTAGTATCACATGATTGATCCTTAAAGGAGTAGAGCAACTCTCTGATTGCACTGGCTTACACAACCAAAATCTACATGTTTATGAATGGATATAATAGTTTTATAGAGGAAATCTGTCTAGTTTAGGATAAAATGATACTGTAGGGTTTTACAAACCAATACAATGAGAGATAAGGCCTGATTTGTAAGCTTTATATACATAATAGTTTAGTTGCATATCAATAGATAATATATTCTCCATATTTCATATTGCCTGGGACAATGCCTGTATGACATGAAGCAGCGACACACTGAAAGCTTTTAAGGACGTAATGTTATCTCGGCAGAATAATCAGCATACTGCGTGCTTATCTGGAGATTGTTCTATATTTAATAAATTGGCTAGTTTTTATAAAGATTGTTTTCGCATAAGTGTTGGAAATCTATACTGTGTAGTTATATGCAAGTTCAGTAAAGAGCATTGGGAGTTCATAACACGTTTTTTTTAAAGCGTTCATTTGATCACAAGGTTATTCCCTCATTAGACACATGTTTGAGAAGTGTAATTACAGAGAACCGTCTGACAAGGATGGGATGTTTTAGTATTCATGGCAAATGAGACGTAGTTAATACACCACATTACTTATGATTAAGCACCGTGATATTTGCATCATGCAATGATACTTGTCGTCATCTTAAGTTGCCTTATTTACTGACCTTGTCTTGAAGATGAAAGTGTGTGTGTGTGCTTGTGTAATGAGCAAGGTCATAAAAAAGGCAACCAAAGCAGTGATTTATGATGGACAGTGTTGTGACAGAAAGCAAATATGTATACCAATAAAAACACATAATCAAAAAATGTGTTTCTCCCCATATTTTGTTACTGAATCTATTTATGCGATGTGAGATTACACACACTTAAATACACACTACATTATAAATACACAGAGTGATGCACTTATCCTCCCACAACACTCAATGATACGCTCTTCACGAATACAGATGTTACTATTTTGATGAATGCCTCCACAGCTTTACAGCAGAGATCATAGTCAGGCTTGTTGGTAGATTAGAGTTCATATACTTATCTTCAACATATCGAAAACTGCACTAACCTGTTACATCACCCTGTATATTGCGGGCCCCTGTGTCATACAGCATGTGGGCATAAGGAGCAGGATTAAAAAGTTGCATATGAGATCATACCTATAAATAGACACTAACCTCCAGCTCTCTACGTTCGATCTGTTTCATAATCTAAAAAGCTCTATGAGTCATGGATACAGGGTAAAACACAAAACTGGACAAAAGAGCACTTTACAATCAATCCCAATGCAAGTACTACAAGCTTCAGGAAGGTAGTACACTGTTGGCACTGCTGGTCTTTTATACTTGATATTACTAACAGGTTTTACAGATATGTTGTTTGCCTGTGATAGCTGGCGTGCATCACCCACACAAAGGTGAAGAAAAACACCCACTGGCACTCTAATTATGTAAAAATAACAAAACAGTCAAATACAGGATGTCCATGTTTGTTATATTGTGCTTTTATTTTGGCATCTCTTACTAATCAATCGCTCTTTAAGGGTATTTTCATAGAGTGCACACACCTGAGAATGCAGCCACACGACTCCAGCTGATGCCAATGACCTCTTTAGACTGAACCAAGTAGTCAAGGAAGCGAGGGGGTAGAAGGTTTGTTTGTTAAACTGGCTTTGGTTTGGCATATCTTAAGTTTGTATTCTGTATTAGGCAATATTCCTTTGTATTTTGTATATGGGAATATGAGTAAGACTACATTAATATATTGATTGAATGTATTGTGGGAATGTGCCCTTCCCTGTGTAATGGTGCTGGTAGAGGCCATAGTATATGCCAGGTGGGAAAGCAATGTAAAGAAAGGTGCTGCTGCTGGAATTAGCTGCACCTGTGAAACAGTGTTTGTTGTCCATCAGCCTGCTACATGTTGGTGAGAGTGTGGAACTTTTTGTAACTTGTGTAAGATCCTAAGTGAAAATCTGAACTCTGGGAAAAATCCCTGCCTGACGGTTAAAGTTAGTCTATCACAGCAGCTTATTGTATCATTATTTATCAACCCAACTTTTATTTGCAGATGAAAGTTAGCCTCTATGACTAAATCTGGCACATTAACATGAAGTGCTCATGTTGATTAATGTGCATTGTCCCTTCTTAAATTAAAAATAAATAAGAGTAAACTCAACTTAAAATGACCAACTGTGTATACAAAAATGTATAGTACCATATATGCTACTAGGTATGCCATGTCGAACTGAATCAAATGCAGTGACTAAATATTCTTAAAAGGCATGTTATAAAAGAGACGTTTAAAAACAACAATATATTGAGACACTATCTATAAAAAACACCCGTTATGGATAGAAGTCTATATGTAATGTTGGATCTAATGTTATAAGACATTATGGCATAATATCAACCTCTAAATCG